>NC_133188.1:51395000-51455000 GCF_049306965.1 Danio rerio | reverse complement strand
GAATGGATCACAAATCTCACAGTTCAGTCACGGATTGGACCATTTTTCAGATCAGTCAAAAAGGAGAGGAGACAAATTTAAATTGCCTTCCATTTATTACAAAAACAGCACTGCAGGAAACTTTTAAGCAGAACTTAAAACCTGTAACTTTATTTAAAACACAGTGAAGAAATAATCAGCTGAATATAAATAAATAGTGCAAAATTCATTGCTGTGAAAAATTCACTTTCCTACTACTCTTGCTGATAACAATGTAGAAATCGAACATTATCACTTGTACAACCAATATTTATTTTTAGTCTCATTTTTAATAAATGATTCAGTTCTTCACTTATAAAACGTCATGTTTTACTGCTAGATAAATTTTGAGGAATTATTCAGTGGCATGTTTTTGATGGCTAGTTGATGACGCCACCTATTGGTAAAATAATGTAATTGCTTCTTACGACTTTCATTTTTGAGCGTCAAGTTAAATGCATTTGATGATGATATTAATCTTCACCATGAAAATCAGTGGTTTAAACCAGTGCTTCTCAAACTTTTTTCACCAAGTACCACCTCAGAAAAAAATTGTCTCACCAGGTACCACCATAATGGCCGGTGTTACAGTAGAGTAGTAGGTCTAATTAAGCAGCTACAG
The DNA here is from genome assembly GCF_049306965.1 of Danio rerio. Lineage (NCBI taxonomy): Eukaryota > Metazoa > Chordata > Actinopteri > Cypriniformes > Danionidae > Danio > Danio rerio. The sequence goes on along the minus strand of NC_133188.1, from coordinate 51,454,360 downwards.
CACTGCACAGTTCAAAACCGTGGCAGATTAACTCTTCTTGTTATTAGCCACTTTAAACATTATAAAAAGTTTGAACATTAACACTGTACTGTGCTTACAGGTAAAAAATAAAAATAAAGAAAAACATTAAAATGTGCTTTTAAACGTTAATTAAAAAGGACACCTTTCTTAAAAGGTGAATAGAAAACTGCTGTACTTAAATGTAAAGTATTATCATCAAATAGCCTTCTCATCAAAACCTGGAAATGTTCCTTGGACCTCATAAAAGTCCCTATATTAATCCGGGGTTGCCACAGCGGAATGAACCACCAACTTATTCAGCAAGTTTTTACGCAGCGGATGCCCTTCCAGCCGCAACCCATCTCTGGGAAACATCCACACACACACACACACACTCACACACACACTCATACACTACGGACAATTTAGCCTACCCGATTCACCTGTACCGCATGTGTTTGGACTGTGGGGGAAACCGGAGCACCCAGAGGAAACCCACGCGAAGGCAGGGAGAACATGCAAACTCCACACAGAAACGCCAACTGAGCCGAGGTTCGACCCAGCGACCTTCTTGCTTTGAGGCGTCAGCACTACCTACTGCGCCACTGCCTCGCCCCTAAACATTATTTATATTACTTTATATTACCTGTACATCTGATAAACTTTTTATATCAATGGACAATGCACAGATATTGATGTTTCACCATGTTTTTACACTACATTATTTAAATCCGATTTACTATGCATTAAACGAAAACTAGCTCTCACGAAAGACAGAGTTAAGATGCTGTTCTTTTATCCCGCAAAGATGCTATGAGGACAAACAAGAGACCAAGACCTTGAGAATGAATAAATGACAGCTTCTAAAATTGTCTGAGAGGCATCCACTTTAGCCCAGTAGGCCTACCTTGTGTTAATTTGCTAATTTAAGCTATTTTTAAAAGATAAATATAATGTATAAAACTAAACATTATTTATATTACTTTATATTACCTGTACGTCTGATAAACTTTTTATATCAATGGACAATGCACAGATGTTGATGTTTCACCATGTTTTTACACTACATTATTTTAATCTACCAAGCTCAGCTTACAATGTTTACAATGTTCTACTTGCATTAAATCGAAATCCCAAATATCAGAATAGACAACAGATTTTTCAGATTTAATTAATGTCAGTTATGATGTTAATGATTAATGCACTTACTTGACAGATTTCAGTCATTCATTTTCCTTCAGGTTTTTTCTTGGTTTACCACAGCGGAATGAAGTTTCCAGTTTCAGTTTCCAGTTTCCTGTATTTATGTCATTCAAATCATCACAATAGAATTGTAATGCAGAACGAAATTACGTTGCAACAGACCCAACAAGAACATAAAAAACATCACTATAAAAACACTATAAAATCCTAACATGATAAATAAGCTTTTATAATTCCATAAAATATAAAAAATATAATTATATAAGATATAACCCATTTTTTAAAAATCTCTGAAGAGAATAACTTAATACTTAAATACCTATTTCACCATTTGTTGTAATATTAACAATTTATGCTAATTTAACAAATTTATTTATTTTTAACACTAGCTATCAACAATGCTTAAGAAATGGTATTATTTAAAAGTCTTATAATGACAGGATAAAAACTATCTCGAAACCGCACTGATTTGCTCCTCAGACTTCTGTAACGCCTGCCTGATGGCATGAGTGAGAGCAGGCTATGACCAGGGTGGGTTGGATCCCCTAAAATGTTATTTGCCCTAGACAGACAACGGCGTTGGTAAAGTTCCTCAATAGATGTCATTTTGACTCCAACAGACCTTTCAGCTGACTTTATGATCCTCTTAATGGTGTTCTTATCAGACACACTGCTATTCTCATACCAAAGGGAGATGCCATTAGTAAGAACACTCTCAACAGCTCCTCTGTAAAAAGTTGTGAGGATTGATTGGCTGAGGTGTGCTCTTTTCAACCTTCTCAGAAAGTGCAGTCGCTGGTGCGCTTTCTTCGCAAGACAAGCGGTATGGAGAGACCAAGTCAGGTTCTCAGTAACCGCCACTTACTTGACAGATTTCTATATTTTAATTTCAGGTGGTCTGTGTAATGTGTTTTATGTTTGGTAAAATAATTTCTAATTGCTCTTTAGTGATTTTTAAATACATTATTTCTACATTAACTAAGTCTTGCTCAATTGGTGGATTTAGAGGTTTTTGCAAGAAAAGCAGACGTGGATTTAGCTGGTTTTGACGCAAAAGAAAATTTACCTTGTTAAAAACCAAAGAATTGCTAAAGTGAAAATTATGAAAAAAAGTTATTTTATTTACCAGCTAATAACATTAGCATTACATAAAATGAATGCCTGATATTTGATGAAATCAAAGAAGCCTGATAGAAAATGCTCATTACAAGAGGTCATATGGATTTAGAGGGTTTTGCATCTGAACTCTTTATATAAAAATCACCATCATTTATAATTTATGTTGCGTGGGTGTTGAGATCCTGATCTTTTAATGATTAATTGTGCAGCACTGAATGCATTAATGCAGGCTGAACCAGTGGTGACAGAAAACACCTTTAATAACCTAAGAAACCCAAATAACCCACTACAACTACTTCCGTCATAATTATACTTTACAGAAAAGCTTAAATTCTTTTATACGTGTTTGAAATTACGCGAGAAGCAATTTCTCTGTGATCGTCACAACTTTAGAATAAATCTACAGGTAAAAAAAACAAAAAGAATTAATCTGCGGGTCACGTGTGTTCCAAACCGTGGGTTTTGATCCGTACGAATTATGGATTAACCATGATCCGTTTTACACTCTCAGCTTAACATTTCTTGAAGTCAGAAATGTGATTTATTTTTTCTTTGACCGGTTTCTTTGATCCTCCACAGAACGATCAGCAAATGAACAATCAATTGCTCAAAGTGGAGTGACAGCAGCATTATTCATCTCTTTGATCTCTGATGTGGCTTTGATGCAGGACATTCCACATGCTAATTTGGCTCATTTATTCTCAAAAGGGACGGTTCAGCTAGAATGTAAACCTATGCGGAAACCTTCACATACTGGGAAGTAGCAGCTCTTATTCATGATCAAATAGGGACGAATGTCCATAAAGTAAACTTTTTTTCCAATAGCTTACATCAAATTCATTCATTCATTCTCCTTTGGATTAGTCTCTATTTCAGACATCGCCACAGTGGAATGAACCACCAATTATTCAAACATATGTTTTACACAGTGGATGCCCTTCCAGCCGCAACCCCGTACTGGGAAACACCTATACACACTCTTTCAAACACACATTCATACACTACGGACAATTTCGTTTATCCAATTCACCTATAGCGCCTGTGTTTGGACTTTGGGGGAAACCGGAGCACCCACATGAAACCCACGCCAACACTGGGAGAACATACAAACTCCACATAGAAATTCCAACTGACCCAGCCGGGACTCAAACCAGCGACCTTTTTGCTGTGCGGTGACAGTATTAACCACTCAGCCACTGTGACACCCATTAATTTTGTTTGTGTAATAATATTTAGCTTCTAATTTTGAGAGGGTTTTGCGGTAATAACGAATATTTATGCAGTAATTAACCTATTTTTCCCCCATTGAAAACAAAAGAATTTTTGTCATTATATATATATATACACACACATACATACAGTTAAAGTCAGAATTATGAGCCCTCCTGAATTATTAGCACCCTTGTTTATTTTTCCCCCAATTTCTGTTTAACGCAAATAAGATTATTTCAACACATTTCTAATCATAATAGTTTTAATAATTCATTTCTAATAACTGATTTCTTTTATATTTGTCATGATGACAGTAAATAATATTTGACTGGATATTTTTCAAGACACTTCTATACAGATTAAAATGACATTTCAAGGCTTAACTAGGTTAATTAGGGTAACTATGCAGGTTAGGATAATAAGGCAAGTTATTGTATAACGATGTTTTGTTCTGTAGACTATCAGGAATAAATCTAACTTAAAGGAGCTAATAATTTTGTCCTTAAAATGGCTTTTAAAAAATTAATAACTGCTTTTATTCTAGCGGAAATAAAACAAATACGATTTTTTTCCAGACGAAAAAATATTATCAGACATACTGTGAAAATTTCCTTGCGCTGTATAACATTATTTAGGAAATGTTTTAAAAAGAAAATAAAAATCAAAGGGGGGTTAATAATTCTGACTTCAACTGTATATATATATATATATGTTGTTGATGCTGTTATTCAGCCATGAAAAATTAAATATAAACAATTTCTAAAATAGAAGTCACAAATACACACATTTATATTGAATGATTAATCATTTGACATTACTAAAATAAATAAATAAAATCTTTGGATTACAAGCAGGTATTCTCTCTCAAATCAAGAGGATCATAACATGTGCAGTAACACGACCTTAAAAATGGCAGGAATCCCAGGAACAATAATAATCAGGAAATTAAAGAGCATTCATCTGTGTGTTTTTCAATTATGTGTTTGCTAGAAAGAGAAAAAGTAATGTTGACCACATGTGGTTTCCCAGCCTACCTCTCTCTCTCTTTCTCTCTTTCTCTCTTTCTCTCTCTCTCTCTCATTTAACTTGCAATAAGGAGATCAAAAGAACCACAAGCTTCCAGAAGCACATGTTCAGTGAAATGACAACACACTTCAACTGTAAAATCCCAGCAATTACTGTGAAAACATCTCTAATCTCAATCCGCAGACCGAAGCTTTCAAAAGGTTTTAAGTACAGTGAGATTTGCCAGAGGAAACTGAAGGACCAAAGACCTTCACTACAAGCAATAAACAGACAATTTGAGGGAAGAACAGATAAAGCAAACACTGAACTGAAAGGAATCATTTACTCACCCTCATGTCGCTCCAAACCAAAGTGGCCTTCCTCATCCTGCAGAAAACAGATGGAGACTTTCATGCTACTCTTCTCTGCAATGAAACATTCTGCACAACTATGGGATCAGAAAATGATCAATCCATTAACATTTCTTTAGATTGTAAAAGAGGAAAATAAAAAAAAGTTTTATGGATGTGAACAATGTGATTGTGATTTGTAGAAATTCTTTGAATTAAAATGCACAATCCAAAAGAAATGAGGCTCATCAAATGAATAAGAGTTGCTCTGTATGGAACAAAAATTATTGGTTTTATTTAGTCATTTTTGAATATTTAAAAAAAAGTATAAAACAAAAGCCTAAACATTTGCATGGGAATGCTCATTACAAATCTTTTTTTTTTACTTTATTTATTAAAGTTTTTATGAAAACATAACACCCAATGGTGTACATCCTGTGTATTTGCTAAAAAAAAAAAATCCTATCAAAATTAAGAGATGATTCACGCTTTATGACATTGCGTGTTATCCCGCTGGAAGCAGTCATCAGAAGATGGGTACACTGTTGTCATAAAGGGATGGACATGTTCAGCAACAATACTCAGGTAGGCTGTGGGCTGACACGACGCTCATTTGGTACTAATCGACCCCCAAAAAATGTCCCCCACACCATTACACCACCAGCCTGAACCGTTGATACAAGGCAGGATGGATCCATGCTTTCATGTAGTTGACGCCCAATTCTAACCCGACCATCTGAATGTCAGAGCAGAAATTAGGACTCATAAGCCCAGGCAATGTTTCTCCAATCTTCTATTGTCTAGTTTGTCTAGCTGGTGAGCCTGTGTAGATTGTAGCCTCAGTTTCCTGTTCTTAGCTGACAGGAGTGGCACCCGGTGAGGTCTTCTGCTGCTGTAGCCCATCCACCTCAAGGTTGGACCTGTTGTGTGTTCAGAGATGCTCTTCTGCAGACCTTGAGTGCTTATTTGAGTTACTGTTGCCTTTCTATCAGCTGTAACCAGTCTGGCCATTCTCCTCTAACATCAACAAGGCATTTGCGCCGACAGAACTGCCGCTCACTGGATATTTTCTCTTTTTCAGGCCATTCTCTGTAAACCCTAAAGTTGGTTGTGCGTGAAAATACCAGTAGATCAGCAGTTTCTGAAATACTCAGACCAGCCTGTCTGGCACCAATAACCATGCCATGTTTAAAGTCACCTAAATCACCTTTCTTCCTTCTCAGTTTGAACTACAGCAGATCATCTTGACCATGTCTATGCCTAAATGCATTGAGTTGCTGCCATGTGATTGGCTGATTAGAAATTTGCGTTAACGAGTAGTTGGATAGGTGTACCTAATAAAGTGGCCGGTGATTGTATATAGCATATACTGACGTGACCAAAAATAGATCAGTGAAACAGAAGACATGTTTATTCATCACTATAAGGATATAAAGCAATAAACACTGCTAAAGACTACAGATTTCACTAACAGATCTTCAACTCACTGTAAAAATAACACAATGCAGCGTCTTTCCAAATTCATGTTAAAACCCCTGAAGTGTGACTCTAAATCTCAGGTCAAATTCTTCATGTTGACCTCTTCTACAAATCAGAGAATTCCTCAATAAATTTACAGCTATGACAACATTTTCTATCATGCGTGAGTATTTGTTTGTGTTCCTTGAGAAAAAAATGAGCCAGCAATGTTCCTGAAATGTGGTTGATTTGAGATGCAGTGACCCGTGTGTGTGTGTGTGTGTGTGTGTGTGAAGAGCAGTCATTATTGTGGACTAGATTACACACTAAAGGGGAAAGCCATCATGCATCAGTAAAAGCACATGTTTGCCATTGGAAAAGTAGATCGCTATCTTGCCCGTGTTTAGCAGTGGTCACGGTATGGTTGTGTTTGTTTGTCATGTTTCTTGATTTAAGACTCAAAGTTCACAGATTAGCAGAGTGTTATTCATTTGTAGCTGTTATTTTGTAAGGAGAATACGCTATACGTACATTTTGTCTTAGTTTTAGATCAACAGTACCGAAATACTGAGGCTGAATGAATGTACAGAGACGTACCTTGCTAGAGAGAAGCAGATTAAAAAGAAAAGATGAGTATTTTTTGTTTGTTCTACAGCTACTTGCAGCAGATATGAACTTACTTTAGATCAGGGGTGTCCAAACTCAATCCTGGAGGGCCGGTGTCATCCTCATTTTAGCTCCAACTTGTTTCAACACACTTGCAAAAAAGTTTCTAGTATAAATAGTAAGAGATTGATTAGCTGGTTTAGGCGTGTTTGATTAGGGCTGAGGCTAAACTCTCCAGGACATCGGCCCTCCAGGACCAAGTTTGGACATCCATGCTTTAGATCACAGGTGTCAAACTCAGTTCCAAAAGGGCCGCAGCTCTGCACAGTTTAGTTCCAACCCTAATCAAACACACTTGATCAAACTAATTGAGTCCTTCAGGCTTGTTTGAAACCTACAGGTAAGTGTGTTGGAGCAGGGTTGGAACTTAACTGTGCAGGGCTTCGGCCCTCCAGGAATTTTGACACCCCTGCTTTAGATGAATAAGTTAACAGATGTCAATAAATCAAGATGAAGAGCATTACATCCACTGGTCTGAAGAACTTACTGTTCGGTTGACGATGCCCCCTTGTGGCATGATAATAACATTTTAAACATAAATGAATACATTGAATTTTGTTGTTCAATCAAAACACTATTATTTGGGCAGCCCAAATAAAATATGATAAGCTGGTGTAGTAAGAGGACTAAAACTCTATTTGGTTTAGGATGGAAGACACAGCTTGCTCCCCTTTGCCAATTAAATATTTGTCATTTGTTAAGAATTATATAAAACAAAAAAAAAGATTCAGAACATTTCATTTCTATCTCAAATACTCGCTGAATTCGGAAAAATGTAAAGACATATTTGGGAATTTCTACCCCTTTCTACTCGTCTTCTCCACCTACTTTTAACCCTGATATTCCTTTAACATTGCAAAACACACGTTTCTTTTTGGCTTATTCCCTTTATTAATTTAGGATCGCCACAGCGGAATGAACCCCCAACTAATCCAGCACATGTTTTACACAGCGCATGCCCTTCCAGCTGAAAACCATCACTGGGAAGCATCCATAGACAATTTTAGCTTACCCAATATTAGGGTCTCTGCAGATATCATAATGTCAAATTTAAGACCTTTTAGGACCTTTTTAGGACCATTAAGCATTAAATTAAAGACCTATATTGCAATATCAAAAACAGAGAAAATGTAAAAGCACAAAATTAGGGGTAAAATAAAGTTATTTAAATTGAACAGTACTAAAGTCAGGTTAAATGCACCATTGAACTACAGAAAAAAACAAACATCTTAATGCAGGTTTATACTTTCACCTGGCACCTTGGCATCGCACAACTCACGAAACAGATTAAGCCTTTTATACTTGACACGTTCACCATTGAGATATTTTTTTTTAAATGAAAGGGGGCGCTCCAAAAAAACTAAGTAAAATCAGACGAATAAAAAGATAATCAGTATCATTTAAGATGTTTTTGGGGGCCTCTTTTTGTTGGTTTAACAAACTTATCCCTTAGGTTTTCCCAAAGTTTTACAAAAACTTTCCTCCTTCCCCATGTCTGTTGCAATTTCTAGCCAAAATATTTGTTCATTCTGGCAAGCAGAAATGTCACTGTGACAGAAAATAGGTATAAACTTGATTAGGTATTATAGCCTACTGTACTATTCACTCTTCAAATAAATCCCACTATCAATCCCATTTTATGACTAAAATAAAGTGAACTAGTGTCTGCTGTACAGTGTTTTGTAAACACTTCATTTACTCTGTTGTGGTAATACTACAGTTGCTATGGTAACAAAACAAGTGTATTAAAAAAAAACTACCCAGTGCTTCATTTTTTTTTTTTTTTTACAAGATAGGGTATATTTTTCTACAATTCAACACACTTTACTGTAGTAAATCTACACTGTATTTCATTTTATCAGTTCACTATTCTTAATACTACAGTATGCTGAAGCATCTCTGGAGAGCAAAAGCACTAAAGGAGTCCGACGGAGCGAGAGCGGATCATTCGCACGTGAGCAGCCAGTGTTTTGAGAGCTCGCAAGCAGTTTTGTCCATGAACAAAGGAAACCGGCGCGTGAGCAGAGATTCGCTCTCTCGTATTACAGCGCTCCCAACTTATAAAACTGCGCATGTCTTTGGACTTGTGGGGGAAACCAGAGCACCCGGAGGAAACCCACACCAACACGTGGAGAACATGCAAACTCCACAAAGAAATGCCAATGAACCCAGCCGAGGTTCAAACCAGCGACCTTCTTGTTGTGAGGCGATCGAGCTATCCACTCCACCACCGTCGCACCTGCAAAGCAATTAATTCAAAACTAAGCAGTAATTATTTACATTGTTAGTATGCTGTTATAAATAGTTAAAATATATCCTATATAACATGCACAGGAAAAATGCATATGATGTAGACTTCACAATCCCATGAGAAGAGGATTTGTGAATGACACTAGAAGGTTGTGTGAAAACGACAACATTACAGGCACTTTTCACAAACTAATGACTTTTTTTGGAATAAGTACCTACACAAATTTAACTATTCAAAATGCAGACAGAGTAAAGTTTCACCAGTATGTTTACTTAGACTTATTAAAGGGCACCTATGGTGAAAAATCTACTTTTCAAGCTGTTTGGACAGACATGTGTGTAAGTATAGTGTATATATTGTCATATTGGGGTGAAATAAACACACCCAGTCCTTTTTTTTCAAATTTAACAACATATAAACGGTGGACCAATTGGAGCAGTTATCAGATCGACTGCAACTTTACGTAGGAGTGCGGTCCCTCCGCCCACCAATATTGATTGACAGCTGCGCATTAACATGTCTCCATAGTAATGCATATACTCATATCGACAAGACAGGACGAGCGCAAAGCAACCGGGAATAAAAGGTCTGTTCAGTTTGCTAGGATCATCAGTCATCATCAGACGTGATCAAGAGTGAGTTTTACAAGTTTAACATGTTTTAAAACATGTGCACGAGTGTAATGAAGTACAGCCATTCACTTCTTCAGCACAGCCTCGTGTCTCCCTCACTGTCTCTCTGTGTGCGTGTGTCTGCCTGCGTCTCTACACTATGTATGTGCGTTTGTGTCTGCGCTACTGGTGTGTGCTATGTGTGTGTGTCTGCCTGCTTGTCTACACTATGTATGTGCGTGTGTCTGCGCTAGCCTACTTGTCTGTGCTATGTGTGTGTGTGTCTGCCTCTGTCTCTACGCTATGTATGTGCGTGTGTCTTGCTAAGTGTCTGTGCTATGTGTGTGTGTCTGCGCTGTGTGTGCGTGAACTCATTGCTGCAACTCCACAAAAAAAATGCATCAAACACTGATGGTAAAGTTCTTACTGTAGTATTTCTCACAAACGTTACGTGAGATCTGCTTCCTGAGGCAGCCGAGGGCGTGTTGAGGCACGCTGCTGACAGACACGTGGGATAGGTGGGCGGGGGATGACTCGCCTTAAAGGCCCGGTGCAAAAAAACAGCAACAACCTTTTCCCAGCTATAATACAGACACTTCAGACAGCTATATAAATACTCTGATGGGTGTTTTGAGCTGAAACTTTACAGACACATTCTGGGGACACAAAAGACTTATATTAAATATGAAAAAGGGGTAACCCATGTGCCCTTTAAGCAAAATTAAACTTACTCATGCTGAGGCCTCTAAAAGACCTGTGAAGAGATGATGCCAACCATCAAGGACTTCTAGAGGTATCCATAACCTACTCATACCTGCAGTTCTCCCCGATGGACGTCCAGCGTTATCCAGCGCCTAGACTGCAGCTCTGCACAAATAGTTTGCCAGAGGAGAAATGGTCGTACCCAACTGAGCCAGGTTTCTCTCAAGGTTTTTGCTTAGACCTAATAAGCATAATTAAACTTAGCCTTAAAGAAACTCATGCTACTGTCCAGGTTGAAATTCCCCATCTTGAGGCCTCTAGAGACCGTGCAGCACCATTGATTTGATCCAAAACCTGTGAAGAGATGATGCCAATTATAGAGGTCTTCTAGAGGTATCCATAATCTTAGACCAGGCCGTATTCCTGAGCAGATGTTGTGGTGGTCAAGGAGAAGTGGAAAGCATGAGACCGATTCCTGAAAGACTCCAGTGACAGACGAGTCTCTGCATTGATCTCGTGGGCCAGCCTGAACAACCGCCGGTGACCAACTCACACCTGCAGCTTCTTCACGAAGGACGTCAAGCGTTCTCCAGCGCCTGACTGCAGCTCTGCACAAGAAGTTTGGCCAAAGGAAAAATTGGTCTTGCCAGAAATGAGCCTGGTTCCTCTCAAGGTTTTTGCTTAAGACTTAATAAGCGTTATTAAACTCTTAATGTCTTAATGCTTTTGTCCAAGTAGCAATTCACCTGTGAGTGAGTACCAAGGGAACTGGTAAAGAATAGTAACACTTCTAAACAAAACAATATGAAAAATACAAGAGAGATTGTATTAGAAATTAGGACCTTCACCAACAGATTTATATTTTATAGATCAGACAAAATAAAAATGACACCATTCATGGTCAATCTGATCAAACATCTTCTGTACATTTTGTACACAAATAATGACAGAGCAAACCCTCCACGCCTCCAAACTCACAATTCGACTGTAATAAAGAGTCTTTATTGCAACCCACATCATTTAAAGTGTATGAAAGGTGGATAAATATGCATGTAGACAGAAAACAGACAGGACCTGAGCTTTACGGGACATCAACTGCGCTCTTTGAACAGTGTCTGATGAGTAAGCAAACAGAAAAAACAAAGAAAACCACAGAAAATGAAAGGGTTTTTATGAAGAAAACAGAAATATAAAGGACAAGGTCAGCAACATGCAGATAAATTAAGCCCGTCACTGCATGCCATGACCAACGGAAATCACATTCACTTAAAGTGCGCTTTATATCATACACAATTTAGACGGTATCTGATGTATTCTCCATCCGAATGATGCAAAAACATCTTGAAGTTTAACAGTCAGTCTGTTCACCTTTGTACAGCATAGTAAATAGTGTTGTCCTGATACTGGAATATTAAAAACGTCCATTTCCTGTGAACATTTGAGCGCCGTGATTGGCCATGAAGGTCATCAGTTCATCGAACTCACCACTGTTTACTGAGTGTAACCACAGATACAGGAACACTGGAGCCTTTCAAAGTCACGCAGATCAGCTAGTTTGTCTATAAGCTGACATACGAATGATCCACTGATAAATTTGGGGCTTTAAAACGCTCCAATCTCCCTGTATCAGTGGTTACACTCAGTAAACAGTGGTGAGTTGGGTAAACTGCTGACCTTCACAGCCAATCACAATCATTTCTGTTGAGCTTGTGAACACAACAGCAAATCAGCTGTTTAAGAGCGTGCTCAAATGTTCGCAGGAAATGGACGCTTTAAAAAGTTCAGTACCGATTGATATCAGATTCCAGCATCATGACAACACTAATAGTAAATCACACTTTGTTCAGTCCATCACAGAATGCCCAAAGCAGAAAAGGCAATAAGATTCATTTACAGCAGGGGTGTCCAAACTCGATCCTGGAGGGCTGGTGTCATGCATAGTTTAGCTCCAACATCCTTCAACACACCTGCTTGGAAGTTTTTAGTACACCAAAGAGCTGAATTAGCTGGTTCAAGTGTGTTTAATTGAGATTGGAGGTAAAATATGCAGGACACCGGCCCTCCAGGAGTGAGATTGGACACCCCTGATTTGCAGCAAAACAAAGCATATGTTAAGGCTTCAGTGTGCATCTACAGAGAGATCGAGACGCACACTTTTCCTCACAAACAAACAAATAATGACTTAAAAGAATACTTCACGCAAAATTGAACATTATTTACTCACTTTCAAGTTGTTTCAAACAATATAACTATGATTTTTGGTTACACTTGTTCATAAGACTGTCGCGAATCCATTATAATCATGACATGACACATGTGAATGAGATTTTATTGAGTGTTATTAAGTGGCATAAACAAACACATCACAACCTGTTTTTGTCTTTGTCTTGACAGAAAGTTTGTCTTGTCATAAATCTGTCATAAACATGATTGTCATGAGGCATTATAAATGTGTCGTGAATATTTTTTCCGATCAGGTTTTCAGTGTATTTGTCATTAAAATGTCTCTTTCAAAGTTTATTACTTAATTTTTAAATACTTAATACATAAATATTACAAAAAAATTTTAAAAACAGCGTCACTAATATTTAATGACATTTTAATAACAAATTCAGCTTGTACCACTGAAGTTGAGGCCAAAACAATAATAACGCACTGTTATGGAATTGATGAGACATTTATAATAGCTTCATGACAATCATGTTTATGACAGATTTATGACAAGTTTTGTAATGTCAAACTGTCAAGACAAAGATAAAGACAGGTTGTGATGTCTTTATGTCAAGTTGTCATAACAAACAATGCCATTTTTGCATTTAAAATGCCATAATGAGCCACTTAATAACAGTTGTTATGAGCAAGCATAAAATCTCATTCACATTTATGACATGTCATGCTTATAAAAGCTTAACGGCAGTCTTATGAACATCCCTTCAAGTGTTACCTTTTTTCTTCCATGAAATGCAATAGCTGCGAGCCTTCATGCTACATCTTTGCAAAGTAAATAAAATCCATCATAAAAGTTCATCTCTTGCACTATTTTTCGATTGTGTGACCAAAAAGTAGGTTTTAGACTGCAAGATAGAAGCAAACGCAAATAAAAATAAAGGTTTTCGGCCAACGATGGCTTGCATTTTTCTGTATAATTCACAACTAACTAATACATTTTCCTACATTTCCAAAACCTCTCCTCTTTGTGCTTCACGGTACAAATAACGGCATGTAGGTTTGAAAGAGGAGACAAATAACTTCATTTCAATTTCTAAGGGGGAACTGTGCTTCTTTCAGTAAGTTGATCTGGGCTCTGTACAAAACAAACCATACAAATTAGTCATTGATTAAATTACCCAGTTAAATTACTCCCTGTACAAACTCAAGCAAATACAAATCTCTAGTACTATTCACATCATGTGCTGAACTCACAGAAATAATATTGGAAAATAACACTTTATATACAGTTAATGGAAACGTAGAGGACGCTTTGGTCAACATCTAGTAACACTTGAATACGAGAAGAGGTGTTCATAAGACTGTTATTAAACATTTATAATCATGAAGAGATGTTATGAATGTGAATGAAAATTTTAGGCATGCTTATAACAACTGTCATTGGCTTGGTTATGACATTTTAAATGCATAATGACATAGTCTGTTAGGACAACTTAAACAATACATGGTTTATGACCAGCAGATTGTACTAATTTTTAACACCCTATGGTGATCTAGGCTAGTTTTGGAAAGTAGATGGTGCTCTTGGCTAGTTTTGAGCCGTAGATGGCACTCTTGGCTAGGTTTGAAAAGCTGATGGCGCTCTAGGCTAGGTTTGAAAAGCTGATGGCGCTCTAGGCTAGGTTTGTGCAGCAGAGGGCACTCTTGGCTAGGTTTGAAAAGCTGATGGAGCTCTAGGCTTGGTTTAAACAGCAGATGGTGCTAGTTTTGAACAGCAGTTGGCGCTCTAGGCTAGGTTTGAACAGCAGATGGTGCTAGATTTGAACAGCAGTTGGCGCTCTAGGCTAGGTTGGAACAGAAGACAGGACTCTATGCTTGCTTTTAATAGCAGATGGTGGTCTAAGCTAGTTTTTTACAAGCAGATGGTGCTCTAGCCTAGCTTTGAACAGCAGATGGAGCTCTAGGCTAGGTTTAAACAGCAGATGGGGCTAGTTTTGAACAGCAGTTGGCGCTCTAGGCTAGGTTTGAACAGCAGATGGTGCTAGATTTGAACAGCAGTTGGCGCTCTAGGCTAGGTTGGAACAGAAGACAGGACTCTATGCTTGCTTTTAATAGCAGATGGTGGTCTAAGCTAGTTTTTTACAAGCAGATGGTGCTCTAGCCTAGCTTTGAACAGCAGATGGAGCTCTAGGCTAGGTTTAAACAACAGATGGTGCTAGTTTTGAACAGCAGTTGGCGCTCTAGGCTAGGTTTGAACAACAGATGGTGCTAGATTTGAACAGCAGATGGCGCTCTAGGCTAGGTTTGAACAGAAGACAGGACTCTGCTTGCTTTTAATAGCAGATGGTGATCTAAGCTAGTTTTTTACAAGCAGATGGCGCTCTAGCCTAGCTTTGAACAGCAGATGGAGCTCTAGGCTAGGTTTGATCTGCAGATGGTGCACTAGGTTAGGGTTGAACAGCAGATGGCGCTCTAGGCTTTTTTTAATAGCAGATGGCGGTCTAGGCTAGTTTTTTAAAAGCAGATGGTGCTCTATGCTAGTTTTTTTAAAAGCAGATGGTGCTCTAGGCTAGTTTTGAACAGCAGATGGTGCTATAGGCTAGTTTTGAACAGCAGATGGTGCTTTAGGCTAGTTTTGAACAGCAGATGGCGCTATACACTAGTTTTGAACAGCAGACAGTGCTCTAGGCTTTCTTTTAACAGCAGATGGCAGTCTAAGCTAGATTTTATAAGCAGATGGGGCTCTAGGCTAATTTTGAACAGCAGATGGTGCTCTAGGCTTAGTTTAAACAGCAGACAAACACTCTAGGCTTGTTTTTAATAGCATTCAGTGCTCTGGGCTTTATTTTACTAGCAAATGGCAAGCAGATGGCGCTCTAGGCTAGTTTTTAACAGCAGATCACTCTTTAGGCAAGTTTTTTAACAGCACATGGCGCTTTTAATAGCAGACTATGCACTAGGATTGATTTTAATAGCAGATGACAATTTAGGCTAGTTTTTAGGCTAGTTTTGCTAACAACGTGACATAAACAAATATATCACGTTTTTGAATATCAAAGCAACTTGACATTACCAACACAACAAAACTTGTCATAAATCTTTCATAAACATGATTGTCATGAGGCATCATAACTGAGTCGTGACTTTTATGACAGCATAATTAATGTTTTTTTTTTTTACCTCAACTAGAGTGGTACGAAATGAAATTGTAATTAAATTGTCATTAAACATTAATGACGCTGAGTACAGAAACATATTGAGACATTTTAATGACAAATACAGTTAGTTTCAATGAAAACGAGATCAGAAAAATATTAATGACAATTATAATGCCTCGTGACAATCATGTTTTTTGACAGATTTATGAAAAGTTATGTTGTCTTGGTAATGACAAGCTGTCATGATAAAGATGAAGACTGGTGGTGATGTATTTGTTTATGTCAAGTTGTCAATGAAAACAGTGTCATCTTTGCATTTAATATGACACAACTGTATCATTGACACTTAATAACAGTTGTCATTAGCGTGCATAAAATCTTATTCACATTGATTATAAAAGTTTCATGACAGTCTTATGAACATCCTTTCAAGTAAAGTATTACCAAGTTCCTTAGTGTTTTTTCAAGACGCACGCGCGCACACACATACACAAACAAAACCCCATTTCAATCCATTTAAATAACACATTATCGCCGCACACGAATAGTCACTCACAATTTTGACAAGTATGTCATTAGAAACATAAATACTTGTCTCTTTACAGATCAATCAGGACGTTACAGTCTTCAGGACGTTTCAGGAAAACAAGAGTTAACGCCTCGCACAGAGTTCAGGTAGAATGGCATCTAAACCAGCTAAAATATGTCTGCACCTTCAGCAGGATTCCTTCAATCAACTCAAAAATCCACCAACCAACGGCAGCAAAGGAAGAAAACGGTCCGAGTCTGTGGCTCTATAAGGGTCCGATCGAGCATTTCTCGAGCAATCTCGGGCATTCCTCAAACTCACTCCATTTTAGACATCTCGTATTTGGTGGTCATGATCTCCTGTAAGAGAAACAGACAGCTTAAGATAGGTGAATATGTAAAAGATACACAAAAATACACACATTTATAACACTGCTACAGAGTCTGATTCACAAATCTTGTTCAGATTTAGGGCTGTCATGACAAAAATAGATGTGAATAGATTTAGAGATCATTTCAGAGTTTATTCTGAGATTGGGTTTTTACCAGCAGATGGCATTTTAGACTAGCTTTGAACAGCAGAAGCTGCTTTTAGGCTCATTTAATAGCAGACAGCATTCTTGGCTAGTTCTTAAAATCAGATGATGCTCTAGGCTAGTTTTTAACAGCAGATGATGCTCTAGGCTAGTTTTTAACAGTAGATGTTGCTATAAGCTAGTTTTTAACATCAGATGTTGCTCTAGGCTAGTTTTTAACAGCAGACAGCGTTGTATGCTAGTTTTTAACAGCAGGTGGCGCTCTAGGATAGTTTTTAAGAGCAGATGTTGCTCTAGGCTAGTTTTAACCAGCAGATAGCACTCTAGGCTAGTTTTTAACAAAAGATGGCACTCTAGTCAAGTTTTTGATAGCAGATGCCGCTCTAGGCTAGTTTTAACAGCAGAAGCCACTCTAGGCTAGTTTGTGACAGCAGATGTTGCTCAAGGCTAGTTTTTAACAGCAAATGTTGCTCAATGCTAGTTTTTGACAGCAGATGTTGTTTAAGGCTAGTTTTTGACAGCAGATGTTGCTCTAGGCTAGTTTTGAACAGCAGATGCCACTCTAGGCTAGTTTTTGACAGCAGATGTTGCTCAAGGCAAGTTTTTAACAGCAGATTTTGCTCTAGGCTAGTTTTTGACAGCAGATGTTGCTCTAGGCTAGTTTTTAACAGCAGATTTTGCTCTAGGCTAGTTTTTGACAGCAGATGTTGCTCTAGGCTAGTTTTTAACAGCAGATGTTGCTCAAGGCTAGTTTTGAACAGCAGATGCCGCTCTAGGCTTGTTTTTGACAGCAGATGTTGCTCTAGGCTAGCTTTTAACAGCATACAGTGTTCTATGCTAGTTTTTAACAGCAGATGTTGCTCTAGGCTAGTTTCTCACAGCAGATGTTGCTCTAGGCTAGTTTCTAACAGCAAGCGGTGCTCTAGGCTAGTTTCAACAGCAGACGACGCTCTAGGCTAGATTGTAAGTACTCTAGGCTAATTTTAACAGTAGATGTTGCTCTAGGCTAGTTTTAACAGCAGACAGCGATCTAGGCTAGTTTCAACAGCAGAGGGTGCTCTAGGCTAGTTTGCAAGAACTCTAGGCTTGTTGTAACAGCAAACGGCATTCTAAGCTAGGTTTAACAACAGATGTTGCTCTAGGCTAGCTTTTAACAGCAGACAGCATTCTAGGCTAGTTCTTAACAGCAGATGTTGCTCTAGGCTAGTTTTTAACAGTGGATGTTGCTTTAAGCTAGTTTTTAACATCAGATGTTGCTCTAGGCTAGTTTTTAACAGCAGATATTGCTCTAGGCTACTTTTTAATAGCAGATGGTGCTCTAGACTACTTTTTAACAGCAGATAGCACTCTAGGCTAGTTTTTAACAAAAGATGGCGCTCTAGGCAAGTTTTTGATAGCAGATGCGGCTCTAGGCTAGTTTTAACAGCAGATGCTGCTCTAGGCTAGTTTTTGACATCAGATGTTGCTCTAGCCTAGTTTTTGACAGCAGATGTTGCTCTAGGCTAGTTTTTAACAGCAGATTTTGCTCATGGCTAGTTTTTAACAGCAGATTTTTCTCTAGGCTAGTTTCTGACAGCAGATGTTACTCTAGGCTAGTATTTGATAGCAGATGTTGCTCTAGGCTATTTTTTGACAGCAGATTTTGCTCTAGGCTATTTTTTGACAGCAGATGTTGCTCTAGGCTAGTTCTTAACAGCAGACAGTGCTCTAGGCTAGTTTTTAACAGCAGATTTTGCTCTAGGCTAGTTTTTAACAGCAGATATTGCTCTAGGCTAGTTTTGAACAGCAGATGCCGCTCTAGGCTAGTTTTTGACAGCAGATGTTGCTCTGGGCTAGTTTTTAACAGCAGACAGCGTTCTATGCTAGTTTTTAACAGCAGATGTTGCTGTAGGCTAGTTTCTAACAGCAGATGGTGTTCAATTAGTTTTAACAGCAGATGGCACTAGTTTAGATAGCTAGTTTAGCACAGCAGGCATCACTCTAGGCTAGTTATGAACAGCAGACAATGCTCTAGATTAGCTTTAACAGCAGATGGAAATGTAAGCTTGTTTTGTACAGCACATGGCACTCTAAGTTTGCCTTTAATAGCAGATGGAACTATGCTATTTTTTTTATTTGCAGACACCACATTAGGCTACACTTTAACAGCAGACGACTCTTTAGGCAAGTTTTCTAACAGCACAAAGCACTCTATGCTAATTATGCTAACAGCAGACTATGCTCTAGAACTTTTGTAAACAGCAGATGGTGCTTTTGGCTGTTTATGTTTTTACAACAGATCAAGTACATGGCTCTATTTCTATTACACTTTTTTTCCAAATACCATGCCATTTAGTTATGCCTTATATGTACTTTAAATAAAAATATGTAGATTCTTATTTCACCCTATATAAAGTAAAAATCTATGCAATTAACAAACCTCATCTGAGTCGAGAAGAACAGGCAGAGCTCTGAAAAAATGAGAGATGTGAATTGATATACATTACAAGTAGAAACCTTTTTTTTTTAAATACAAACAGCAGAGGGTAGTTTGTATGCTTGTGTCAAACAGACTTACACATCAGTCAGAGAGGTAGGAATATTCTCCTCCACCCACTTCAAATCCTCATCCTGAAACAATCAAATATGTTATTGACTCATTTTATATAATTTATTATGCGTAATAAATAAAATATTTACAGAACATTGATATTATTAACATTTGATTAGCCTTTTATATAAAGGTCTCTACTAGGGTTGTCGCGATACCATTAATTAATCTTACGATACTATACCAGCTGAAGTATCATGATAACAAGTAGTATTGCCATACTGTAATTCATTAGCCCTGATAAATAAGAGACTGAGCCGAAGGAAAATAAATAAATGTATGCACAT
Organism: Danio rerio; assembly: GCF_049306965.1. Lineage (NCBI taxonomy): Eukaryota > Metazoa > Chordata > Actinopteri > Cypriniformes > Danionidae > Danio > Danio rerio. The sequence goes on along the minus strand of NC_133188.1, from coordinate 51,434,515 downwards.
ATGTATTTTTGCCCTTACGTCAAAAAAAACAAAACAAAAAAAACTATTGAATACTTTTTTAGAACAATGTACTTTACTCTGACTTTTGATCAGTTTATGCATACTTGCACAAAAATCAAAATACTTAATCAAAACAGACACCAAGGTTTTCAGCTTTTGTTTGTAAATGTATATTTAAAAAATAATAATAATTAAATAATAATATTATTAATAATAACAACAACAACAACAACAATAAATTAAATAATATTATTTTTATTATTAATAATAATAATAATAATAATAATAATAATAATAATAAAAGTAATAATTAAATAATATTAATAACAACAATAATAATAATAAAAACTATTTAGAACCAGTTGATTCACATACTATCACTGACCGGATTAGTTGGTGGAGGCTTCACTGTTCCATTGGTTTCTGTTTTAGCTGCTCTCAACTTTATCCCATCAGCTGAAAATGAAAAAAAAAAAACATTTTAAATAACTATATATATACACACACACAGTTGAGGTCAGAATTATTAGCCCCTTGAATATGTTTTAAAGAAACAGAATTAACACATTTCTAATCATAATAGTTTTAATAACTCATTTCTAATAATTCTTTGTCATGATGATGGTAAATAATATTTGACTAGATATTTTTCAAGACACTTCTATACAGCTCAAAGTGACATTTAAAGGCTTAACTAGGTTAATCAGGCAAGTTAGGGTAATCATCATTATATAACAATGGTTTGTTCTGTAGACTATCCAAAACAAATACTGCTTAAAGGAGACAATATTTTTTACCTTAAAATGTTTTTAAAAAATTAAAAACTGGGGTCCGTTCTTCGTACCTCGCTTAAATGATCTAAGATTATTTGGCAGATCCTGGATCTTTTAATCTTGATAACTGATTTCTGGCTAATTTGGTTCTTCAAACAAGTTCGCGAATCAGATTAGAATGTCTGGATGAACTGATCTGAGATCGCTGTTTTTGTTGTGAAGGATAGATCTATCGATCCTCGAAATCATGATCAGCAATGCAACGATTGGCTGACAGCACAGCTGCGTAATGACATCATCTGATTAATATTCAATTATCCATGTGAGCAAAATTACGTCAAATTAGCAGTAAACGGCTTGTTAAATATGACACATAACATTCCACATTTGTTGTGAGCTGCAGGCTTTACACTTTCATGTGTCAAGAGTATTCATCATGTATTTCAATGCATATCAGTGTATTTAGTTCTACGTTTAGAGAAGATTTTCTTTATTATTGTAGCCGTTTTTTTAATCAGTGTAAAGATAAATTGGATGTTTACAAAAGCATTTTGATATTGGTAAAGGCGTCTGCAACTTTTGTAAAGCATCAAATCACTGTCATATTACCTATCAAAACATGTTTATGACTGCATAAATGTATTATTGCTTTAAAAAAGTCACATATTGTACATGTTTATTATACACAATTTGTACTAAAGCGATCTAAAAAGTTCATATCAATAAGTTTTCTCTGTTCACCACCAGGTGGCAGCCTTTGTACTTTCATTTCGAGGGTGCAGATTGCATAAGTTTTATTAATATATATATAACTTTATTTATTTTATCAATAACTATAACTTTATATATATAGTTTAAAAATATTTACTCTTTTCCCAAGTGTATAGAACTACTACTGTAGGAAAATATCAGAATTCGGTACATACTTTCTGTATTATATTTGCTTGAACTGACCCAATCTAATCCTGTTTATATGAATTAAACCTGCTCCCGACCAGGTTTAAGCTAGGAGAACTGTTGCTATGACCACAACTCTCGGATCAGCTTTGAAGAACGAAACGATCCTGGATCGTGTCAAATCGTCAATATCCAAATCCAGCTAACTGAGTAATCCACGTACGAAGAACAGGCCCCTGCTTTTATTCTAGCTGAAATAAATTAAATAAGACTTTCTCCAAAAGAAAAACTATTATAGTAAATACTGTGAAGAATTCCTTGCTTTGTTAAACATCATTTGGGAAATATTTGAAAAGGAAAAGGGCTAATAATTCTGACTTCTGTATATTTGATACAAGACTGACCAATATTTGCAGACACCAGGAATTCATCGATCTCCTCATCATCGGAGTCATCAATGAGCGGTGTGAAGGCATACCTACACAAACACACCAAGTTAAGATGATGCTCTACAATGCGAACAGTGAAGACTAGTATAGGGATGATCTTCTCATCAATCATCAATCCACTTGCCTTTGGTTATTAGCAGACGGCCTCCACAGAAACATGATGACCAGCAGAATAATAGAGAAGAGGAACCTCCAGAAAGCATCGTCCACCCACAGCTCCATCCAGTCCTGCTCACAAACACGCATGAATTAAAAGGGTAATTCACACTGTTTATTTACTCACTCACAGGCCAATCAGGATGTAGGGGACCTTTCTTCGGTAGAACATTAAAGAAGATTTTGAGCTGAATCAGTGGTTCTTGGCGATTCACAATGTCAGTGAATGATGACAGGTTTTTTTTTAGATTCCCTGCTGAAAAATCCAGCCTAAACCAGCCTAGGCTGGTTGGCTGGTTTTAGCTGGTTGACCAGGCTGGTTTTAGAGGGGTTTTGGCCATTTCCAGGCTGGTTTCGCGCCATTTCCAGCCTGGTCTTAGCTGGTCAGGCTGGAAAATTACCAGCTAAATCCAACTAAAACCAGCTTGACCAGCCTGGTTTAAGCTGGACATAGCTGGTTTGGGCTGGGCTCCCAGCCTGCTAGGCTGGTCAAGCTGGTGTTAGCTGGTCATCTCCCAGCCTGACCAGCTAAGACCAGGCTGGAAATGGCTGGAAACCAGCCTGGAAATGGCCAAAACCCCTCTAAAACCAGCCTGGTCGACCAGCTTAAACCAGCCAACCAGCCTAGGCTGGTTAAAGCTGGATTTTTCAGCAGGGTTAACAATAAACATACAGTTCTGTGCAAAAGATTTAGGCCGACATTGAATTTGTTGTTTCAACGATGGTATAAAGGATATATGTGACCCTTTACCACAAACCAGACATAAGTATTAACATTTTTTTGTCAATTTTTAATAAAATTGAGATGTATACATGTTGAATAAGTGAAGTTTATTTATGAACAAATTTTGAGAGGGTCACGTGCTTATGATTGTTCACAGATGTTCCAACTTTAGCTAATGACTAATTATACTATCAGACGATCCTTAACTCACTATAAATAACCAGACTTTTCTCATCTCAATATCTTCGTCTTGAAGAACTGTTGAAGAGCTGTTGTTTACATTTTAAAATAAACCAGTATTTTAAAATGCAATATTTAATATGCAGACACAAAATAGACACGTCAATTATTATTTTTATCAAATAATAATTCGGTCCCACTTAACTACTATGTAATTACATCAGAAAATAAATACAATGTACTTACTGTGTTTATAATGTATTTGAGAACACTTGTGGTGCTTTTGAGTTGGGATAGAGGTTGGGTTATGGACAGGTTTGGTGGTATGGGTTGGTTTAAAGGTGGGTTAAGGTGTAAGGGAGGGTCAACAGCGTATTTACAAATGTAATTACAAAAGTTAATTACAGATGTAATTACATGTATTTAATCAAGCATAAGTACACAGTAAATACATGTATTTACACAATGAGTACATTGTAACAAACTATTAATTTCTGTGTAAGTACATATTAGTTAAGGCCACTTAATATAAAGTGGAACCAAAAATTCAATATTAATCTGACCAGTTAACCGTTAATATTTGGTTAACGAGTGGCAGTTGTCGGTTGGCAAAATTAACCGAAATGAGCATCCCTACCTGACACCATTCACTGCCATAACATGAATCACCAAGAATCACAGATTCAGCTTAAAATCTTTAATGTTCTACTGAAGAAAAAAAGTCTACATCGTGGATGACCTGTGTGTAAGTAAATTAGTAGGAAATTCTCCTTTTTGGCTGAACTATCCTTTTAAGAGTCAAATGTTCTGCTTTTTCAGATACTCACCCCCTGACAGTGTGCCAAACGAAACTTCTTTGTTGTCCAAACCATGAAAATGATTGAAGCTGAAAAACAGCACATATAACTCATCATGACCAGGTCTCTTTATTGAGCTCTGTTTATTGATATTTCATGCCTCAAACTCACCCAGAACAGCGAAGATGAGTGTGTTGGTGAAGTGTCTGTACAAAGACAACTTCACTGGGTTTTTTCTGAGCTTTAGAGTCTTAATGGTTTGTGCCAAACTGACAAATATGTGAGATATCGTCAAGGAAATGTCTCATACATTGACTTACAGAAACAAAAGGATAGAGTTATTGTTAAGCTAATTAGTGTGCATAACCTGTGACATGTTATTAGTGATCACAGACCATATTAAATTAGCAAGTATCCTTAATACACTAGATAGAATATATATCCAAAACGCATGCACACTGATTGAGTTGATTATTATTGCATTTAAAAGTTTGATTATATTTTAAAACAAGTATTTTGCTTGAAAAAACAACAAAAATTTGAAATATTATTAGTAATTGTCATTAGTAATTAATTAAAAAATTAAGATTATTCTAGTATGACGATTTGATGATTAAAGAAAGATTTAATATTATGTCAAAACTTTACAGTCTAAATGGAAATCAGCAGCATCCCACACATATATAGATATTATTAATCGAATGAATTAATGAATTAATTAAAAGTGAATGAGTGAATAAGTGAGTGAATGAGGAAGTATATGAGCGAGTGAATGAATAAGCAAGTAAGTGAATGAATGAGCGAATTAATTAGTGAGTGAGTGAGTGAGTGAGTGAGTGAGTGAGCGAATGAATAAATGAGTAAATAAATGCATGAGTGAATGAGTGAGCTAGTAAATGAATGAGTAAATGTATGATTTACTGAGAATGTGTGAGTGATTGAGGGAGCGAATAAGTGAGTGAAAGAATATGTGAGTCAATAAATTAATGAGTGATCAAGTGAATGGATGAGTAAATGTATGAGTGAGTGAGTGAATAAGTAAGTGTGTGAGTGAGTGAATGAACGAATGAATGAGATATTAAGTGAGCGAACGAATTAGTGAGTGTGTGAATGATTGAGGGAGCGAATAAGTGAGTGAATGAATATGTGAGTCAATAAATTAATGAGTGAGCAAGTGAATGGATGAGTAAATGTATGAGTGAGTGAGTGAATAAGTAAGTGTGTGAGTGAGTGAATGAACGAATGAATGAGATATTAAGTGAGCGAACGAATTAGTGAGTGTGTGAATGATTGAGGGAGCGAATAAGTCAGTCAATAAATAAGTGAGTAAAAGTTAGTGATTGAGCAAGTGAATGAATGAGTGAGTAAATATGAGTGAGAGTAAGAGTAAGTGACTGAATGAGTGAGTGAATGAGCGAGCAAACAACCGTATAAGTGAGCAAGTGTATGAGTAGGTGTATGAATGAGTGAGTGAAAGAATGAATTAGTGAGTGTGAGTGATTGAGGGCATGAATAAGTGAGTCAATGAATGAGTGATTGAATAAATGAATCAGTATATGCATGAGTGAGCAAATGCATGAGTGAATAAGTGAGCAAGTGAATGAATGAGCGAGCAAGTGTATGAGTGAGTGAATGAGTAAGCAAGTGAATGAGTGAGCAAGTGAATGAGCAACTGTATGAGTGAGTAAATAAATGAGTGGGTGAATAAGTGAGCAAGTAAATGAATGAGTAAATATATGATTTACAGAGAATGTGAGTGACAGAGGGAGCAAATAAGTGAGTGAATGAATAAGTGAGTAAATTAATGAGTGAGCAAGTAAATGAATGAGTAAATGTATGAGTATGAGTGAGTGAATGAATGAATTAGTGTGTGTGTGTGTGTGTGTGTGTGTGTGTGTGTGTGTGTGTGTGTGTGTGTGTGTGTGTGTGTGTGTGTGAGGGAGCAAATAAGTAAATAATCAAGTGAGTAAAAAATAAGTGAGTGAGCAAGTGAATGAATGAGTGAATAAATCTATGAGTGAGTGACTGAATAAGTGAATATGCGAGTGAATGAGTGAGCAAACAACCGTATAAGTGAGCACATGTATGAGTTGAGTGAGCAAGTGTATAAATAAGTGTATGAATGAGTGAGTGAATGAATGAGTGATTGAGCGAGCGAATGAATGAATTAGTGAATGTGTGAGTGATTTAGGGGCGTGAATAAGTGAGTCAATGAATGAGTGAGTGAATAAATGAATGAGTAAATGCATGATTAAGTAAATGAGTGAGCAAGTGAATGAGCAACTGTATGAGTGAGCAAGTGTATGAGTAGGTGTATAAATGAGTGAGTGAATGAGGGATTGAGCGAGTAAGTGAATGAATAAGTAAGTGGGTTAGCAAATACATTAGTGAGTGCAAGAGTGATTGAGTGAGCAGGTGAATGAATAGGTGACTGAATTAATAAATGAGTGAGTAAATGAATGAGTTAGCAAGTGAATGAATGAGTGTATAAGTGTATGAGTGCGTGGGTGAATCTGTAAGCTAGTGAATGATTGCCTGAGTGAATGAGTGAGTGATTGAGTGTATGAATGAGTGAATGATTGAGTGAGTAAATGATTAAGTGAGTAATTGAGTGAGTGATTGATTGAGTGAGTGAATGAGTGAGCGAGTGCATGATTGAGTGAATAATTCACGAGCGAGCAAGTGAACGAAGGAGAGTGTGAATAAGTGAGAGAGCTATCGAGTGAGTGAATGAGTGAGTGACTGAGTGAAATAGTGATTGAGTGAATAAATGAGTAAATTAAATAGAGTGAGTGAGTGAGTAAATGAGTGTGTGACTGAGCGAATGAGTGAGTGGGTGAGTGATTGAGTGAGTGAATAAGTGGATGAATTAGTGAGTGAATGAAAAGGTGAGTGAGTGATTGAGTGGATGAATTAGTGAGTGAATGAATGGGTAAGTGAGCAAGTGAGTGTGTGAGTGAATAAGTGAGTGAGTGGATGAAATAGGGAGTGAATGAATGAGTGAGTGTGTGAGTGAGTCTGTGAGTGAATAAGTGAGTATGTGGATGAATTAGTGAGTCAATGAATTAGTGAGTAAATAAATGAGTGAGTGAGTGGATGAATTAGTGAGTGAGTGTATGAATGAGTGAGTGTATGAATTAGTGAGTGAGTGAGTGAGTGGATGAGTGAGTGAGTGAATGAATTAGTGAGTGAGTGAATGAATGAATTAGTGAGTGAGTGGATGAATTGGTGAGTGAGTGTGTGAGTGAATAAGTGAGTGAGTGGATGAATTAGTGAGTGAATGAATGAGTGAGTGTGTGAGTGAATAAGTGAGTATGTGGATGAATTAGTGAGTCAATGAGTTAGTTAGTGAATGAATGAGTGGATGAATTAGAGAGTGAGTGTATGAATGAGTGAGTGTATAAATTAGTGAGTGAATGAATTAGCGAGTGAGTGGATGAATTGGTGAGCGAGTGAGTGAATAAGTGAGTGAGTGGATGAATTAGGGATTGAGTGAATGAGTGAGTGAGAGTGATTGATTGAGTGAGTGAGTGAGTAAGTGAGAGAGTGAGTGGATGAGTGAGTAAATAGTTAGCATCATGCCTGGTAAGAAAGTCTTCAGGTCTGTTAAATAAGAAAATAACCCAATTCCCCACAAATAAGGCATCATGCAGGAACACATTAGAGCCCAGCAGACAGATAATGCAGGGGCAGAGAGACAAACACTGCTTCCCAAAAGGATATCCACCAACACAGAGAGGAGTCAAGCAGAGCCAGGGGAATGTTGGCTAGCAGGGCCAGGTCAGAGTCTTTAGCCTGAGAAACACAGATGCACAGAAGCGGGAAAATTGAGGAAGAGCAAACAGTAGGAACGGCTCCTTCTTCACAACTATAAAATCAAGAAACAAAACTAAGGTGACTAAAAAAATATACCTGTATCCATGAAATAAAGCGCACATATTATACTATTAGAGCTATTATAAAACTACATTACACACCTAATGAAAGTTAATATCAGAAACAGCATAAAACGTTCACAAATAAACCTTATTGTATAGTACTGTTTTCAACTGAAGTCACAATCTAAGAGGTTTGAAGCTCTGTTTGAAGGATATGAACCAGATGGCAGAGGAGTCAAACACCGCTAATATAACATAAGTGATGAGGGCTGGTCCGTTATCTCGACCCTTATAGATCAAAATATAGCAGTCACACACATTATTCACAACAAAAACACAATCATAACTACAGTATAATGTCCATATAAAGCATCATGAAACACTCAAATGCATAATAACAGGAAATTTTGTGTTGCAGATCAGAGAAGAAATGGTTAGCATCTGTTTATTTTAACTGGAGGGAGAAACACTTATTTATTTTTTTCATTTATTAAGTTTGTACACTTCCTGACTAGTGTTGTTGTCTATCCAAGTTTTAGGAACAACAAATAACTTGACATCTTGTTGATCATTTGTTATCAGAAGTGGCTTAAATGAAAGGCAAAGGCCTCTAGATTACGCATATTTTCCCACAATAAAATATGATCATGCCTTGATTTTGAATGATTTCATTAGGACAGTAAGGTCTGACTTAGCTTAGACAAAAGTCTCGTCACTGAACAGAAAAAAAGTCCAGTGTAGAATATAGTCATGTGGGAGGTTGTAGGAGGGGGCGGTTATGGGGGTTGTGCGTTTGCTGCCCTTACTATTCTGCCACCCTAGGTCGCCTCTATAGACACGCCGGCCCTGCTGACTCCCATGAGCTTGGAGGACTGCATCCATACATCTCTGCAATGACTCAAATCATGTATTAATAAACTCATCTGGAATGCCAAACAAAGCATTCTTGCAGAAATTCTAGAGTTTATCAAGATTATTTGGATTCTTTTTCAATGCCTCCTCCATCTTAGCCCAGACATGCTCAATAATGTTCATGCCTGGTGACTGGGCTGGCCAATCCCGGAGCACCTTGACCTTTCAGGAACTTTGATGTGGAGGCTGTAGTATGAGAAGGAGCGCTATCCTGCTGGAGTATTTGCTCTCTCCTGTGGTTTGTAATGTAATGGGCAGCACAAATGTCTTGATACCTCAGGCTGGTGATGTTGCCATCCACTCTGCAGATCTCTCCATACTGAATTTAAATCCAAACCATGAGTTTTCCTTCACCAAACTTGACTGATATCTGTGAGAATCTTGGGTCTATGTTGGTTTCAGTAGGTCTTCTGCAGTATTTGTGATGATTATAATGCAGTTATACCGATGACTCACCTGACCTTCTGACACTTTTCTAAATGATCAACTAGAAGTCAAGTTATTTTCTGTTACTCTTACAACTGGGTCCACAGCAAGACTTTCGTCAGGTAGTGTAATTGTGTAGCTTATTAAATAGCAGGTCTGTGTATCATAATTATTCATTAGTCTGTGTCCAATGAGATGCCACTTTGTTTAGTTATTCACAACAGCATGTGTTGATATTGTCATGGCAAATGAGTATTTTATTGAATTTGAGTGGCAAAAATTCTCATTCGTATATATCATTGAGTTTATACATACAATTAAATTTATGCAAGATATTGTCAAGAAACAAAAGACTAGAAAAGGGCTGGGTTACTGTTAAACTAATTGCATAATGTGAAGTTGTCAGTAATCATAGACCAACTAAGGGCCTACTCACACTATGCTATCCGAACCATGCCCAGGCCCGTTTCCCGGATCGTTTGAGAAGTGTGAGTGCTCTGAATCGGGCTCAGACATGGTTCAGTTGGCTGGCCCTGGCCCGGTTGGAAGCGATTTGCCAGAGCGAGGTTCACTTGGGCTCAAAACTGAAGACGAGACAAGACTTTAAGGGACTGTTTCATATGGATTTATTCATTAATCATTCTTACTGTTTAATGAAGGCAAACTGTTGTAGATTATTAAAGACGCAGACCCCTCACTGCACGACAGCTGCACCTTCAGCAAACCTCCTAATTCCAACAGCAAGAGGGCTTTATGATTGTTTTACGAGCGTTAAAAGGGGCTGAACTGTACGGCGAAATATAATTGAAATATATTAACTGCGTGTCATCGCATATCAAACAATTAAAACGATATAACTAAAGCAAACGTGCTTCGGCCCGGTTCAAGGCAACTGTACATAGTGTGAGTACGCCCTAAACAAAGTATCCTAAATATACTAGAATAGATAAGTGAATAGAAGTGTTTCAAAAGTAAAACTTTGCATTTAACTGCATAAAAGACACTCCTATTATAATAAATAAAACTATAATATACCATATAAATATATTTATTAATAACAATAAAGCTACAGCATTGCATGCGTTTACGTGCAGTCAACTAAAAACAAGTATTTTCCTTAAAAATCAATGTAAAAATCCCTTTAAAGGGAAGTACAAATTCAAATGGCTCTACATTTATTTGTGCATTAATATCTAAGCTTTGTGTTTATCTGTGTAATGTGAGATGAGTTAAAAAAAGTGTGTAGAATATGCCTTCCATGTTGCATTTCTCAAGATTATAATGGGAACTAATGAGTGCTGAAAACTACTGTTTCATGACCCATATAATTATGCATAACAAACAAAAAGTACTGCTGGTCCAAGATTAATCGCATCCAAAATAAAAGTTGGTTTTGACATAATATATGTGTGTAGATGCACGCATGTATTTGTGAAAATGTTTGTTTATATGTACAGTATTTTACAGCATGGATTAACGATCAAATTAATTAAGGCTGAAAAGTACATAGAGAGTTTGGAGCAAAATATGTTGCGTTCTTTTCCACACAGGTACTTGACTGGCCTGCCTGTAGTCCCGACCTGTCTCCAATATAGAATGTGTGGCGCATTTTAAAGCAAAAAATTTGACAATGAAGACCCTGTACTGTTGCCCACCTTAGGACTTGTTTGCAGGACGAATGGAAAAAATGACACCTGAAGCACTTCATCATTTGGTGTCTTCAGTCCCTAAACCTCTTTTAAGTGTTGTGAAATTGAATGGCAACATTAAAGTGGTAAAGGATCTACTTTTTTTTAAATGTGTTGCAAGAACCAAAATTGGAATATGTGTTTATTTTGGAAAAACATACAATTTTATTAATAAGGAACACATTAAATAATGTTTGTTGTATTGCCTGCAGTGAAATACAAGTTCACTTTCTTTTTTTTATTTGTGTTTCCCATACTGTGCCAACTTTTCAAATTTTGTCAATTCTATATAAATTTAAATACTATTACATACTACTTAGTAAAGTTTTGTTTTCATGTAAGAGTCTTTAGCCCCTTTCGCAAATACAGACCTTTCCGGAAAATTACCAGCAATTTTCTGCAAAAGTCTGTATGTGTGAACAGGCCTCTTTCGAAAATACCGGTAAATTCGTTCTGGCTTTTTTCCGGAAAGAGAAGTTGTAACATTACTGGAAATTTGCCAGAAAGCTGCGCTGTGTGTACGCAGAAGGAAGATTGCGGGAAAGAGCGTGTGCACATCTAGAACATGCTGACTAAGACGTCTACTTTAGCCAATCAGAACACTCAGACGCATTCACGCCAGCGCAGTTTGTGAGAATAAAAGCCTGTAAATGTTTTTCCCAGACAATTAGCAGCTAGATGTTAGTCAGATAATGTTTCTATCTTTCTTCTTAATGCCATCTGTGTAAATAATAATCAATAAGATGCCGTTGTTTTTAGGAATGTAACGGTATTGTAAATACCGTCATACCGCAATATTAATTTTTTTCGATATTACCGAAGTCGCATGACTCGGTAAAACTATAGGTCTTCTGAGAAAATTTGCTCAGGCGAATGAAGCGAACGGGAGGTAGCGAAAACTACAATTGCCATCAGCCCATGCTTGACCATCATCCCTTGCGGTCTGTTGTCGCTACAGATCCAGTAATGCGGAAATGGAGTGTGCTGCTAGAAGCGGGGATGAAAAGAGCTGGAAAACTCTAAGGCCCTGCTTACACTAATGCGTTTTAGTTTGAAAACGCATAAGTTTTGCTATCCAGTAAAACTTACGGTTTCACGGCTGGAGAGGCCGTTTTCATTCTGAAACGCTGCAGCTCCGTCTCAGTGTGGATGATGGAAAATGGAGACATCTGAAAACGGAAGCGGGGCTGCAGACATTCGCCTCTCTGATTGGGGCTTTTCCTGAATATTAAGTAGCCTAACACGCACAGTTCAGTCCTGCATCTTCTCCGTGTAAGTTCAGACTTCGCAAGTTTGATCAAGGCTGCAGTCTCTTCTTCTCAGTTTGATATGGAAAAGCAGATTATACCGAGGACACGCGTCAATCTTCACAGGGAACAGTGTACTTTATAACTTCATTCACATCACCCTGGCTTCGTTGTTTCACTTTCTCAACAATAAAATGTAAACATGATTTAAGGAACTGCCTATTTTCATTTTAATATTAGCAACTTAGACAGCAGAAATGTTGAGGCGTCGTGCTGCATATATGAGCGTCATCTTCACTGTGTGGATATTTATAACAAAACGGAGCCAATAACAACTGCCTCCTTTCAATTTCAGTGAAAATACGAAACACAGCCTCTCTTTTGCTGAGTATCAGTTTTAAGAATCGATAATGGCCATTTTAAAAGTATAACATACAATAAGTTTATACATTATAGGAAATAAAGGCAAGCGATCAGTCAATATACAGAATGTACGTGGTTACATTAATCATTAACTTATCTTTGCGCTCAGCCAAAACACGTTACCTGAGAACAAGTAATAGATTTCAATGACCAAAGTCAGGGAATATGTCGTTAGATAAAGACAACAAGATAAATGAAATATCCCGTTTAATAAATATAGTGAGATTAGATCCAGCGGGAGATGCTTGATGAGAAGTCCGACTAGCAGAGCTCTCATCTGGGTAGATGGGCTGAGTGTGATTAAATGTTGAATGTGATGAGTTTTCAACAATACTAAATTGAAACTTTATTTTTTACATGGTTTAATATTTTTTTTGTATTAAAATTGAAGTTTCTGTTTCAAAGCTTACAGATAGATGGCTAATTTGTATGTCATTGACACTTTTGGCACTTTTTTGGAGTATTTTCATAAGTTTTGTTTTTTCCTGTAAATGATTCAATAAATACCGTACCGTGACATTCATACCGAGGTATTACCGTACCATGAAATTCTGATACCGTTACATCCCTAGTTGTTTTTTTACCTTTAAGCTCCGATGCGTATGCACATGAAGCAGCCAGTGAGCGCCATCACACACACATATTATGAACATCTCGACATGGTAAAGTGTTCCCCTATATGTTTTCATCGAAGTTGTTTAAAACACTGATCCATCCACAGAGTTTGTAATGTAGTAAAATGTTTACAAGTTCAAGCGCAGACATTTAGAGCTTATTTCTGGTTAATGATGTCAGAATTTAACGGTATTTTGGAATGGATGTGTAAATGGTCTTTTCTAGAAAAATTCCGTAACATCCTTGCCTGTGTAAACAGCGCTCTTTTGAATCTACCGGTAAAGTCGTTCCGGTAATTTTTCAGATATTTACAGGTATTACTGTGTAAAAAGGGCTTTTATTACATATATAATAATTATATTTAATATACGCACTTTTCTTACGTCAAACTTTTATTTTGGATGAGATTATTCACAATTTATCTTTGCCCAGCAAAAAAAAAAAATATATATATATAAATATGTATATAATATTTAAAAATGCTAGTTTGTCAACTTTACCCCAGTGATCCTCAGAACGCCCTCAATGGCAGCGAATGCAAAGTAAAGCACACCGAGACCAACCACTCTGTGCATGACAGTGCCTAGACGAGGTCTGAGAGGACACAGAAACATCAGAATCATCTCACACTCTCCTAAAAAAAAATTGCATAGATGCTGCCAATCAATGCTTTCATCACGCACTTGACAATGCCGTAGCCCAGACTGACGATGATGACGAGCAAACGAGCCAAAGTCCTTTTCAGAGCAGAGACGAGCTCAGCGAAGATCAGCAGACCCTGAGCTGGAGAAAACACAAAGATATTAATAGTTAGACAAGAGTAACCTTACAGATCTATTAAAAAAAATTGTGTACAAAAGGCGGTGTGATTTTGGATGCAGAGTACTTAATTTCTAAATGTCATTATGAGCCTGATCATACACCCGGCGCAATAAGGTGCAAGACGTGTTTGGTGTGATTTGTTGCTATTTTCAGACCAGCACAACAGTATTTTTACTGCTTAAATAGCAAATCCATTTGAGCCACTATGTGGACTCATTTGTTTGCTGGTCTGATAAGGAGATGTGTTAAGGCGCATTGTTGGCGCGTTGCTATTTTGAGGAACTGAAATAGACCACACCATTGACCAAGTAAAAGCTACTCTAAAGTCCAGAGCAGAGCGCGTTAGTTATGTGCCTATGCAGGTCCAAATACTTACACATCGCTTAATACACTTACAATTTCAATTAAAATGTTGCAAAAATAATTAATCTATTATTTTCAAGGGGCTTTTAAAGTTTATTTGTGACAATTTGCATTAGTATAACGTGATTATTCTTCACAGTATTATTTATTATATGCATATTTATATTTGTTTCAATAAAAACAGGTCTAGATTTGTCCACCTGTCGGGTTTGGTCCAAATGTGGCATAAGAATAGCATGTGTGTTGTAATGATTGATGGGTCAAGTGACATTAATCATGTGAGACACAAAAAAAATCACTGATGTATTCTGATATTCCTATGCGTAAAAGTACAACTCTTAATGATGAAGTGAAACGTAAGAGAAAGGAAAGGCGTCTCCGACAGAGGGCGCGGCGAGCAAACAAATCAGCTGGACGAACTCTCTGTGAACCCCTTGCTACTTCAGATGACCCTCTTGCTAGTAGTCGAACTCTGAATGAACTCCCAACTTGTACTTTTGCTAAACTTTCTACCGAGTTCACACACCTGAATTTGAGTGCATAACTATATAGCACATTATAAATTAAGGCTTATATTAAAATGCCTAAATGTTGATTTATATGATACAATGTACTCTTGATGACTATATATCTGTCTTTTTACTGTTCAAGTGATTTAGCATGCTCCTTGAATGTATGATTTAAGTAGTCTATGCACCCGTGTTTAGGGTTGATTTATGAATACTGTCACTGAGACAGTGAGTATAAAAGCTGACATGTAGTCTTCAGCTTTGCGCTTCCCGACTTCTGTTCATTGAGGTTGATTGCCCTTTGCCTCCAACAGGAGGCAAAGTAAGGATTTCTTGTTTTCTGTTTGTCTTTTGTTTGTTCTACTTTTTCACTGGATTTTATTTTATTAATAAAAGTGTATTTTATTAATTTTCTTCACTGGAGTGGACATTAACTTCATTTTCCAGAACCCATCTAAGTTACCCTGTGTGGTAAAGTATGCTCTAATTTATTCTTTTGCAAAATACGTTCTTTAAAGACGATCCTTTAACTAAACTCTTGCTAAGAAATATAGCTAAGGGAGGATCCTGATCTTAACTTTGTTTAATTAGGGTGATTAAATAAAGGGAAATCAGCACAGTGTTTAGATGGATGTTAGAACTGAATTTAGAAATAGTTTTGGAAAAAAATCTTTACGCTTAAACAAAAAAAAAATATGTTGGCTAATGGATGTCTTCAGTGGAGTGTGTATAACACTGTTTCCTTATCCACGAAAGTAAAGGAGTAAAGAGAAAGTAAAAAGGCCGCATGGAGGAGGCTCATTCTTTATCCTCGCGCTGCAGATGCTCTGTTAAATTCTGTTTTCTTGCTAGTGAAGCGTTCAGTTTTTCCACTTACAAAGTCTGCCATGTAAATAGCAAATGCGCCATGGCATGATGCAAATGACTCTTAGGGCCTACTCACCCTATGCTATCTGAACTGTGCCCAGGCCTGTTTCCCGGATCGTTTGAGAAGTGTGAGTGCGCTGAATCTGGCTTAGGCACAGTTCACTTGGCCGGCCCTGGCCCGGTTGGAAGAGGTGAGCGCGGTTCACTTGGGCTTTGGCGCGGTACTATTGTAGTGTGAGTGCAAAACGCGCCTAAGCCCGAAACTTAAAGTGAGAAGTGAATTTTAAGGGACTGTTTCATATGGATTTATAAATCAATCTTACTGTTCAGTGAACGCAAACTGCCGTAGTTTATTAAAGACGCAAACCCCTCACTGCATGACAGCTGCACACCTTCAGCAAACCTCCTCGTTCCTGCAGCACGAGAGCATTATGACTGTTAATAAGCATCAAAAGTGCCGGATTTGTTCGGCGAAATATCTGACTGCGTGTCACCGCATCCCTAAAGACTGTTTGGTGAAATATTTGACAGCATATCATACGACTTAAACGATATAACTAGAGAAATCTCCACTGTGCTGAGCGAGAGTGTTTACTGAACAGCGCAGCAGCGATGACGTAAGCGTGCCCAGGCCCGACTGTATGTGAGTGCGGGCCAACATGGAGACGGGAAGGGACCAGCGTGCTTTGGCCCGGTTTGAGGCAACTGTACATAGTGTGAGTACGGCCTTAAAGGGAATGTAAAATGAGACTGATTGGTTTAATGCTTGTTATGCTCAAAACACACCCAGAACACATTAGGAGATTAAGCACAACCCTGTTAGAACATGCGCCGGGGCCCAAACTGTATTTTTTCATCCTTAAAATAGCAAAAATGGATTCGGACATGGCCTTAATGCTTTTGCGTTATTTATATACCACATATACTATATAACTGCAGGTTAACTCTGTTTATATTTAATAACTTTAATTGTTAAAAGCTTTTAGTTATTAATGTTATTAGTGAAAAATAAAGTTATGGTAAGTAATAACCTTAACTTTTCTGATTTTGATTGTAATGCAATAATGTGCACCTTTTGTAAAGCTGCTTTGACAATAATTATTGTAAAAATATACAAATATTATACAAATAAACTTGAATTGAATCATTTGAAAACAACATTTTTGTCATTAGTTATGAAGCAGCACACCTTTCAAAAAAAAAAAAAAATATATATATATATATATATATTGTATTCTTAAAGTTTAAAAAGTAAAGACAAATATATGGTGTATACTGTGTTTTTATTTTGTCATAAGCGGCTCATGAGACCAGTTATAAGACAAGCACAACGAAAAGCATTACAAATCATTTGTTCATTAAAACTAAACTAAAATTTAAATACTAACAATTTAGGTAAAGACAAAACAAAACATTTAAACATAATAAAAACTAACTAAAAATAGACAAAAACACATTTAACTCCATCAGACATGCAAACATTTAGCTCAAATTGTAAAAAAAAAAAAACTGATAATGTAAAACTAAACTATAGAAGTATATCTTTAATACTGAAGCAGTTTTTTATTAACTGTAATTATATTTCACAAAAATGACTGTTTTACTGTATTGCTGATCTTGATAAAAACTGAAATGTAAAAACCGTTTACACTAATCTCATGCAACAACAGTTATGAATAATAATGAATATGTTTGGACTAACTTGCTGATCCCACGGTGTTGGTGTTCTGATATTCAGCACAGAAGACAGCCTTCTCGATCATGCCCAGGAAAATGACTCCTGCAATCCAGAACTGGATCCTCAGCAGATCTTTCCAGTAGCAGGACGACCAGACAAACCAGAGCACAGCGTAAAGGATGTACACCATACACATCACCATGTAGAACTGAAGAGAAACGACAGAAGTGTTTTATCCCTCGTTTAACCAAGCCTTTATTGCTATAATGTAAAACACAAGTAATGATGCTGTAATTAGGGCCAAGTATCAACTTCTTTAGAGAACAGTTGCATAAAATGATAATTTTGGTTTTGTTCTATACAAATTATACAGGCAAACTATTTTTTTTTTTAAATCCAATATGAGTTTTGGAAAAAACAAAAAACAAGACATGAATTCATTTTCCATATAAACATAAACAGCACATTTAGGGCCTATATATCTTTTACAAACATGCAGAATATCCCATATTCTATTCAAAAACGTAAAACCACTTATAATAGCTAACACATAGACTAATCTCACATAGCCTATACGTCAGATATATGGTCAAATGATGATGTAAAATGTACATCTATTTATCCCTCTACTGCACGGTGTCACCATATGGTAACATGATACTTATGTTTTATTCCCTGCAACTGTTTCTGCAAATGTAAACGTCAATAAAAACAAAGGAACAAATTCAGGGTTCTTGCACCCTTTTAAAAGTAAAATTTAATGCTTTTTAAGACCTCAACAAATGAAATTTAAGACCCAAAAATTTTATCATTTCTTTGGAATAGGCTACTCATTTTAATCTTCTCATTAGATTTAAATAAATTGTGCCTCGTCACAGTATGGATAACCCAAAGTGGTGAAATGAAACTGCTATAGCTGACTGTGAGGGGGCGTCTGAACTAGAGCTGTAAACATGATATAAAAGTTAGGCCCGATAGAGCCCGAACCCGACAAGTACATTTTGATTGACAGCTTATTTTAAAAGCCCGAACCCGTTTATAGCCCGACATTATCCAAATGTGCACAGGCACACAGCTCTTTTGTCTTTTTTCATGAATGAGTTGTGTGGAAATATAAATTTATATCATCTAATTTCAAATGAACATTAATCTATATATAACTAAAAAGTTATATATTCTCTGGTTTTAATTATATAATTTCATTAACATCCCAGCTAGGAGGGACATTAACTTTTTGTCTTTCTGACTACAGGCTAAACCAAAGTAATGCAAATTGTTAGTTTCACAGCATGGTTGTGTCTATTGTTTTCTCTTTTCGATCAACTGGTCAGGCGGTTTCTGTCTCCAGAACATGATGAGACCAGGCCTGAAAAAGCAGTTTACCCTGCCGACCACAACTCTTAATTTGCATGCTGTGTTTAGCCATCTCCCCTCCTCATAAGAACACGATATAGACATGAAATCTTTGTCTTAATTCAGACTTGTGAGAGACTTTTGAGAGACTTGTGAAAGAACTTGCAGACTGCGGACCTCTAGTAGGCTCTTGCAGACACATGGACATCTTAAAGACGATGTATGACTGCAGATCAACCAACACGTCTCAATAAAGAAATTCTGCTTGTTTCGAGTCTCCTGGACTGGGCTCTCTTCTTCTTCCATCATTTATTTTTTTACAGTTGTTTATAAGGGTTATTATCACTTATTCATAACATAGACTACAGGCCTAACATTAGCAACAAGTAACATTGTTAGGTCGAGCTGCAAACAATGCAGGGATTAACCTGGACCTGCTATGACAAGCTGCTGCAACGTCCCGGTGCTGCTTTCCTCCTTTCATGCGCGACTTGACGACTTTGAGCCCCTTCGTCCCTAACGAAAAGGTCTTTTTGCAGAATTTACACATTGCCTCTTTGCCATGTTGTTAAATGTACAATTTCCCATCTTTGCATTTTGACACATCAACAACCGCATAATAACAGCACACAGGTGCAGACTGATGTAAGCGTCTGCTGTAGCTGACCTACCGTCATGAGCTAATAAATCACGGAGACTGTCATTTCTCTCCTGTTTTACAAGTGCTAAATTAATCAACTATTAGATGTTTTACGGTGGGCCACTGTGCTTCCCTATCGTCATTAAGCACACCGGCTGAAAATTTAATACCTACAGCCACTTTACGGTAAAATTTAAGACAATTTAAGACCATAATTTCCCGGATTTTAATTTAAGACATTTTAAGACTTTTTAAGGACCCGTGGGAACCCTGAAATTATGTCAGATCCTCAAAGAAATCTGAAACTTCACTCATTGTTTAGCGGACATTTGCGCTAAACACGCAATGAATGCAACGCATTGAGATTCGGCCACCTTCTCCGAAAACACTCGACTGATCTCAGCTGGCAGATCGACAATTACCACATGATCGCTGTCATTGGTGGCATTATTTGTAACTTTAGGTGGGTTTAGCAAACCTGTGCACATTTCACTCTTTAGTCGTTGGCATTTCACGCAGTTACAAAAGCTCCTTGTCATCTGACTGCAGAAAGCCTTGAGTGATTGACAGCTAATATGAACCAATATAGCGTCAGGAAAGACCGATTCAGCATGTTTTTAGAAAAAATCAAAATAGGTCACACTACAACCATTTTATGCAGTTAAATAAATGCGCCCAAATATATCATGAGGTCGCATAAATGAAATTTTGTGCACATTTGCAACCAAAATGGCAATTTCTAGCCCAAGGGTTTGTTCTTTATAGCTCGCTTAAATGATCTAAGATGATTTGGCAGATCCTGGATCTGTTCATCTTGATAACTGATTTCTGGCTAATTTGGTTCTTAAAACAAGTTCGTGAATCAGATTAGAATGTCTGGATGAACTGATCTGAGATCGCTGTTTGTGTTGTGAAGGACTGATCTAAAGATCCTCGAAATCATGATCAGCAATGCAACGATTGGCTGACAGCACAGAAGCGTAATGACATCATCTGATTAATATTCAATTATCCATGTGAGCTAAATTACATCAAATTTGCAGTAAACTGTTGGTTAAATATGACACGCAATAACTTTACACCTTGTTGTGGGCTGCGTGCTTGGCCCTTTCATGTGTCAAGAGCAGTTTATTTAGTTTTACAGTTACAGTACAGTGGATTTTCCTTATAATAGTAGTATTATAGTAGCCGGTTTTTTAGACAGTCTAAAGAATAACTGGATGTTTAAAAAAGCATTTTAATATTGGTAAAGGCGTCTGCAACTTTTAAGAAGCATCAAATCACTGTCATATTAGCTGTCAAAACATGTTTATGAGTGCATAAATGTATTATTGCTTTTAAAAAAAGTCACATATTGTAATATATGATATATATATATATATATATATATATATATATATATATATATATATATATATATATGTATATGATAAGTTCATATCGATAGGTTTTGTCTTTGCACCACCAGGTGGCAGTCTTTCTACTTTCATTTCGTTGGTGCAGATACATATATATATATATACATACATATAGTTAAAATATATTTACTATTATTCTAAGTGTATATACCTACTACTGTAAAAAAAAATATCAGAATTCGGTGCATACTTTCTGTATTATCTTTGCTTGAACTGACCCGATCTAATCCTGTTTATATGAATTGAACCTGCTTCCGACCAGGTTTGAGCTAGCAGAACTGTTGCTATGACAACAACTCTCGGATCAGGTTTGAAGAATGAAACGATCCTGGATCGTGTCAAATCGCCAATATCCAAATCCAGCTACCTGAGTAATCCACCTACAAAGAACAGGCCCCTGGTGTGTTTATGTCGCAACTCTGTTGCCAAACTACCAAACCACTTCACATGATATCATTCAGGTCCTACTCTCAACATATAAATAAATCCACACAAATTTCAGAATAAAGGCCTGCACTTAACACAAATTAAAAAGTTATCTAAAAAATTGGGCTCGAAAATGTAATACCTGGTCAGATGACAATACTTTTTATTGCCCTTAATTTTGCTTAATTTCATGTACTACTTTTTACAACCCCACGGACTCCCTGTATATTAAATAAAAAATTGAGCCATGTCTTTAAAATATGAACAATTATTTACCCCAGTATATTCAATGGAGCTTCTGTGCTAGCCTGCTGATCCTGACGATGCGTGCCTGTAAACGGCTATTCGTCTCGTTTTAAACTTGATCAACAAATGAAAGCATAAGTCTATTTAACTACTATTATTTTAATTACATTACTACATTGATGCTGTAAAAAGAATTGTATTCAATTTTAAAAACAGTCACATTAACCGTTTACCGTAAATTTAACGGTATGGGAAGAAACACAAGCTCTGCATATAGCGTATTCAATGAAACTGAATTCATATTGCAATATATCGCAGAATAACAAAATATCACAATGTTTAGCCCTAATTGGTATTTTTGTAACACATATCGCACTGATAAACAAAGTTCCACAAATGAAATGAGCATCTGAACCACTTACGATCATGAGAGGCCATTCAGTGACAGAAAGATAACCGTGAGCTCCCATCATCACAACACTGACTGAAACACACGTTAGATAAAATTCAGTATACACAATCACTTTGAAACACAGATACATTTTCATACAAATACAGTTGAAGTCAGAATTATTTGCCCTCCTGAATTAGTAGCCCCCCTGTATATATTTCATCTCAATTTCTGTTTAACAACACATTTCTCAACATAATAGTTTCAATAACTCATTTCTAATGCTAGATATTTTTTAAGATGCTTATATTTAGCTTAAAATGCAAACTTTGAGGCTTAACTCGGTCAACTAGGTTAATTAGGCAGGTTAGGGTAATTAGGCAAGTCATTGTACAATGGTGGTTTGTTCTGTAGACAATTTAAAAAATATTGCTTAAGGGGTTAATAATATTGACCTTAAAATGCTTTTAAAAGCATTAAAAACTGCTTTTATTCTAGCCAAAATACAACAGATAAGATAATACAGATAAGACTTTCTCTTATTAATATTATAGAAAATACTGAGAAAAAAATCCTTGCTCTGTTAAACATCATTTGGGAAATATTAGAAAAATATTCACAGGAAGGCAAATATTTCTGACTTTAACTGTATGATAAAAATAGATAAAGGAATTAGGCCTACCGGTTAAATTCCAGTTCACATCTTGTCTGCTTGGATTAATCTTAACCACCAGCAGATATGGTCCGTCCCTCCAAGTTGTTGAAATCACATGATCCTTTGGCAAACAAAGAAATGATGATCTATTAATCTACTATCCGCAAATATTTCATATATTAGGTCACAGGAAGTTTACCTTTGGTTTAAATGTTCCAGTCTCAGCAACAGAAGAACTTGTGAAACTGTCGTCCTTATGATCAAAACAAAACCAATTATTGCTTTCCAATGTTGGAGAAGAATCAGGCATTTAATGCGTGTACATCAATTAAACTTCTACCTCTAAGTCGTTTTCTAAGTCACCCAGTTTCACCGTTTTCGGTTCTGCTTTTGACTTCTGCAAATATAGAACAGAGGACACAATTAAATGCGATTAAGAAATAAATCTCAAGAACTTAAAAAGATAAATATTTATATAAATATTAAAAGATAAATATTAATTACAACGTTTAATAATGCTATAACATGCTGTAATTCCATACAATATAAATAATATGACAACATTTCATCACTATTAGTCAATATTTATTTTAGCTTTATTTACATTTTTTGGCTTGAAAACTTAAAAACTAAGATAAATAAATATTAATTGCAATTTTTAATAATGTTATTAAATGCTGCAATTCAATACAATATAAATAATATGACAACATTTCATCATTAATATTCAATATTTATTTTAGCTTTATTTATTTACATTTTTTGGCTTGAAAACTTAAAAACTAAGATAAATAAATATTAATTGCAATTTTTAATAATGTTATTATATGCTGTAATTCAATACAATATAAATAATATGACAACATTTCATCATTAATATTCAGTATTTATTTGAGCTTTATTTATTTACATTTTTGGCTTAAAAACGTAAGATAAATAAATATTAATTACAACGTTTAATAATATTATTAAATTCTGTAATTTAATACAATATAAAAAATATTATTAAATTTCATCATTAATATTAATTTAAATAAAATGCATTTATTTTAATATTACTATTAATTCTGAAATGTAATATTATTATCAAATGTTGCAATTCAATATAATATAAATACTATTTAAATCACTGAAAACCAGGGTTGTGCTGATAGACGATAGTATCATGTATCGACGAGACGGCAAAGATATCACAGAGAACTGAGACCTATGTCGATTTTAAAGATGATATTCAGCTCGTTTTGTGGTAATGTAGACCCATTTCACGTTTTAATTGTATTATTGAATAAAATGAATAGGATTCTTATTTTCAATCATCAGCATTAATTAATTACACAACACTACACTAATAATTTGACAACTTCAGTTGTTCGCATCAACATCACTTGACAGATACTTTCGGACTGCGACACTACGTATCTTTAGCATAAATTAAAAAATTAGACTAGCCTATTTAAAGAAAAAAATACAATATTTTATTAAATTGCAAGACGATTACAGACATGCATTCACAATTTCACATGAATCAGCATGTGAAAAATGTGTTTTTCCATTGTTCTCTTGCTCTCGCTCTCGCTCTCTCTCTCTCTCTCTCTCTCTCTCTCAGCAGCAGTTAATGTGCGCTGCACACAAGGGCACTATAATGCACAGCCACATCTTATAGCAAATTAATTAGCTTTGTTGCATAAAAATATTGGGCTAAATAACAGAATTATATTTAATTAACAAACAAGTTAAATAAAACGATTTGTAAAAATAAAACAAATAAAAAAAAATGAAAGAACTTATTCATTCATTCATTTTCTTGTCGGCTTAGTCCCTTTATTAATCCGGGGCCCCACAGCGGAATGAACCGCCAACCTTTCCAGCAAGTTTTTTACGCAGCGGATGCCAGCCGCAACCCATCTCTGGGAAACATCCACACACACATTCACACACACTCATACACTACGGACAATTTAGCCTAACCAATTCGCCTGTACTACATTTCTTTGGACTGTAGGGGAAACCGGAGCACCCGGAGGAAACCCCCGAAGGCAGGGAGAACATGCAAACTCCACTCAGAAACGCCAACTTAGCCGAGGTTCGAACCAGCGACCTTCTTGCTGTGAGGCGACAGCACTACCTACTGCGCCACTGCCTCGCCCATATGAAAGAACTAAGAACTGAAACTAGCTCAAATGTTCTGGAATAAAACGTTTTGTAGTAAAACACAATCGTTGGTCATTTTAGTCTCCTTTATAAAAGCACTCCTGCAAGATTTTCTCTTGCTTTCACAAAAAAAGTTATTTATCTTTCATAATATCTATTATTAATAGCTTTTAAGTTGTAAGGTGGCCTATAGACTATTTTTTCAGGGCATGCATTGACTGCTTCTTTAAACACATAAACACAACATACAAATACCCTTTCTTGTGTTGGGTACCCTTTCAGTTGGGTACACTTTTAAGGCCAATTCCATAGTCAAAAGACGAATCGTACCGCACCGTACCACTTATTATTCATTTATATTATATCCATTTAGCAGCAGTCCCGCGGATGACTGCGTGTACCCAAAGTCACCATCAAATCCTGTCCCGCACCGCTGCATCGAGTCCTGTCTGAATTAATTTCGGTCTCAGCGCTTATTTAGCTGTAAGAGCACGGTGATTTGCAGTGGTTTGAATTATTTTCCAGGATAAAACGTAACGCAAATAAAGTTGATTATTAGATACGTTTGTAAAGAATAAGCCGAAAAGTTATTAAAGACGTTTAGAAACGGTTAAATAGATGAGCAAATAGGTAAATATAACACTGCCGTGCCCCCATGTGATAGTATAGTGTATCGGCGATTTCTCAGGAGTGCGATATGGCCATCTGAACATTTCGTAAATCGCCAAACACTACTGATAACTTTCTTCAAAGAAAATTTGAATGAAACAAGTCAAGTGTTGAAAAATGACAAATAACCTTACATTGAACATGGGGAAGATGTGCATGTCATTGTTGCAGGAAAACTCCTTGTATTTATGCAGAATATATTCTCCGGGTCCAAGAGGGTTGGGGTCCAGACTATCACGTCGACTCAGCGGCGTCTTCAGGTACATTTCCTGAGCATACAAGCAAACAAAAATCAAACAAAGAGCGACACACAGCTGCTGTAAGCATTTAAGGAGGTGCCACTCACTTCAATATTGTTGTACTCATTGTGACACGGGTAATACTTAAAAAACCACTGGATGCTGAAAGACACTTCCTCCGGACAATCAAACGAATCCACTGCAGGAACAATAAACACCCTTTAATCACTATGCAACTTCATATCAATCATAATTAATCAATGATTTTATTTTAAAGCGCCGCCATATGTTTTGTTTAATGTGCTGTGTAATTAATAAGGCTGGTTATAATAAACTGTTTTTGTTGTGCAATGTATTTTTTACGGTGGCCGGGAAGTGCAA
This sequence comes from Danio rerio, assembly GCF_049306965.1. Lineage (NCBI taxonomy): Eukaryota > Metazoa > Chordata > Actinopteri > Cypriniformes > Danionidae > Danio > Danio rerio. The sequence goes on along the minus strand of NC_133188.1, from coordinate 51,408,542 downwards.
AACAACATTACAAAGTTTGAAACACTTTTACAAAGCTCGAGACAAATTTACATTTTGAAAAACATTTTTACCTATCATCAGACACAATTACATAGGAAAAACTATTTTACAAAGAACGAAACAAATTTACATTTTAGAAAACAAATTAACAAGACGCAAAACACTTTTACAAATCCCGAAACAAATTTACAATTACAGATTCCCTACGGAAAGGGAATGTACCACACCCTGGAAGTGACGTAGAATATACCACACAATGGTAGTGAACCGGAATGTAACACACACACACACACTGGAAAATATCAATAATATCCATCTCGTGTGTGACTTTGTAAACAGGTTTCCACAAGTCTACAGCTATAAAAATCATGGTTCGACTAACTGCGATAAAACATATTAGAGCTATTCTGAGAAAATATCAGCGTGAGAGTGCATAAAAACATGGAAATACAAGTTCATGGAAACAATTGACAACCCGTACACCGGAGTAGCTCAGTTGGATAAGTCGGTTGATACTCGTGAAGAACCTTTTGACTTGGGTTCGAATCCCGTTGATGACATGTCAATTATAATTATTTCTTTAGATTAATTTTGGTTGATGCTGTTCTGCCACACAAATATTAAATCAACAATGTTTACACTGACACCAAGTAATAAGAATCGTTATTTGGTATGGGCATGTTACTGTGAAAAAGTGACCAATCTGCCAATCTGCAGACGTGAATAGTTTGCACATCTGACTCTGCTGACATGTTTTGCTCTTTCTGCGCAGACTTTTGTCAAAAAAAAAAAAAAATCTGCTAATTTATGTGTAAAGATTTCATAAAATAAAAAATAAAACCTTTTTTACTTTTATTTAATGTTTACAATGCAAATCCAATTAGATCCATATCCTTATTTGTCAAACAAAGCGAGTCTCTCATATAGATCTACTAAAAGACGAAAAAAAAAAAAACTTTACAAACTGTAATGTAAAAAAATCATATGAACATTTTCATATCAGTCAATAATACTACTGAAATTAATTTAAAAACTGAATAGATTTAAATTTACACAGTAAATAATCCACCTTTTCTTCAGCAGTTAGTAAGCATTGTTTTCTAAAGGAGTTTCCAGCTCGCTGACACCTCCATCAGAGATTATATGAGATGACAGGCAGCACAATCAGCAGAAATGTTGCTGCGCTGACATTAATTCTATATAAACATGATGGCCGATATATAATGCTTCAACAAAAAATCATTGAGGTCATGCCTTTTGTGAGAAGTTGATTATTGCAACAAGGCTATGTTGCTTTTTGTGGATGCAAAATGTTAATAAAGTTTCAAAGAGATCTCAAATGAAAGAATATCAGATACCTCTCAGCTGAATGTCAGTGTCCTTATACATGGATTTCCGTAACAATAAATGTCTGGATGACTGGAAAAGAGAAAATTCAAAGACAACACAGTTCAAATACACAAACAGAAAACATTTTACACCAAAAAAACAGCATAATACAGGGCTCAAAATGAACCTTTTTGCTTGGAAGCACTGGTGCTCTTAACTTCAATGTTGTTGTACCAGCCAAAATTTAGTCGCAACCACAAAACATTAAGCACAGTTACTACAAGCGTTACAATTACAGATTTAAATAGAATAGAAATGTTAATAGAACCTCTCACGCTTAAAATGTGTAGCTGTGGCAAACCCTATCCCTCAGACTTTACGGTAAATGGCTTTAGTCATTTTCATAGAGGACTTTAACCCAATGAAAGTCTTTTATCCACTCTTCAAATAGTGTAAATGGTGGATTAATATTCAGCACATGATCACTAATAAAACGTGTCATTATTTATAACTTTAGGTGGTTTCTAAAACCAAATCTGTCAGTGTCATTCTCATCTTCAGCGCTTTACATTTTTGTGGTCATATCTCCATCATCTAAAGGCAGAAGCCATTGACTAAGGGATTGACAGCTGATATTAACCAATCAGTTTTCGTTTAGTTACAGAGCAGTGGGCCAATAAGAACACAAAGACGGGGCAAGCATTGTGGGCTTTTGTTTACTTCAACAAGTTAACAACTGATTTAAACCATTCCTGAGCGCTGCGTTTCATGGTGCAAATGTGAATTCTGTATGAATGTCTCCTAAACCTGCGCATTCGGTGAACATTTTGCAGTGAAAATCGGTCGCACGGCAACAATTTCATGCACTCAAATAAATGCTCCCAAATATATTTTGAGGTCGCATAAAAAAAAATTTGGTGCATATGCGACCAAAACAGTCATAATTTCAAGCCCTGTAATATATTGTAAAACTACTGTTATCACAATAAAACAATATGCTAACGTATCGCAGACAAGTGCGATGAGTTACATTTATTTTATGCATTTCTTGTTTATCTAAATTTGACCAATCGGATGGGGTCTTACTATCTTTATCCCCTTCTTCCCAGTAGCTGCTGTTGGCTGGAGCCGCCCACATGTGAATATAGAGCTGAAAATAAAAACTAATAGGCGGAGTCGAGACGAGAGAATAAAATGACAACAGCCAATCAGAGACAGAATATCTCTGGAGCTTTTGATTCATTCATAATATTTTTAAAGACTAAATGTTTGCACCTTGACGCCTTTTTTATTCTGAATTAGAATTAATTAGATTTGAAAAATATTGTTTGTTTATTTTAAAATCATTACAAATAATTAATCTAATAAAAATTGCATTTTTATATTGAAATGGTATATCGTATGAAATATATTTACTGCAATACTCAGCAACAATATTGCATGTGTTCCCAGTAAGGCATGGAACGATAACCGTTTTCAACGGTTTGGAAAAGTCAAGGTTTTAAAACCGCCACATTTTCTGCTATACTGTTCCTAAAGTATGGGAAAGATTTATTATTTTACTTTTATTTTCAGCTTTTCAGAAAACCAGTATCGACAGCAGAAAAAAAATATCAGAAGATGCTACGTTAAATTGTAATGAAATCTGTGTTTTGGAAACTAACGAAGAGAGCAGCCTGCATGTTTATTGCTCCGAAATATTTTAAATGTTTGTCAAAATAGAATACATTGTGTTCAAAGGGGAAAAAAGTTTTAGTTTTTTCAGGGTGTTCGCTGGGTCTTAAAAGGTCTTAAATTTCAAAAAATAAATTTAAGGCCCAAAACAAATTCACTGAAATATGCTGTTGTGGGTCTTAAATACTTTTAAACAGGTCATAATTTTCACAAATGGTCCATGTGAAGCAATAGTGAATCAGTACAACCAATAAATCCATCTAAAAAAAATGTTTAACAAAATTAACATTTATTAACTCTTTAGCAATATGGTTTAATTGTCTTCTTTACATCTTTAAAATAACAAGGTTCTCCATGTTTTCATGTCTTTTGCATACATTTATGTTGATTGTCTTTAATTGAATATTGTTTATGCTACATTGCATTGTGAGGAATATTCTGTTTCGATTTGATTTTCAGAAAGCTTTTAGATTAGTATATCAGTGTCGAATAAATAAATGACACCAACAAATTAGTTTTTTAATCAGCATTATAAAATAATTAAGAAGCTAAAGGTGTAGTTACCCCTTAAAATAAATATTAACTTTAATTTAGACCTAAGAATTCTGAAGAGATTTTATTGAACATTAGAAAACAAAATTACATTTTTAAAAAAAATATTTATGTTGTGCATAAATTTAGTTTATTATAGCTTTTAAAACTTGTCTTTTTTTAAGAAAGGTTGTGCTAATAAAAATATATTTATATAACTAGAGTTTGCTTTTTTTGACTCAAGAAAATAAAGAAATAAATTAATTTGAATATTAATTGGGCAAGTAAAAAAAATCCACTGGTTATTACAGAAAATTCTTAGCATTTTGCCCTGCGATAGTCTGAAATTTCATTGATAACGGTCCTTAAAAAGTTAAACGGTCTTGAAAAGTTTAAAATTTGACATGATGAAACCTGAAGAAAACCTGTTTTGACCCAGACATTTAAAAAGAATATATTTTGGAGTTGTAATCACAATACTGTCAAACCGTGAAACAGTGAAATTTTTATCCAAGGTTATCAAAACGTCAAAGTCTTATACCGGCCCATGCCTATTCCCAGTATCGTGCAGCTCTACTCATTTACATCGGTGCGATATGGCATTGTCTTACAGTGGCAGCCACTAGAAACCTCAGTGGAAAAATTAGACAAGCCTTTAAATATTTGATAAGACTTTGAACGGGTCATTTGAACAATCTAGCGTCCCAGGTAGATGACAAAGAGTCTTAAACACCATACAAAACAAATTCATGTACACTGAGGAAAATCTTTAGCACATAAACCATTAAACATTTATGACTATTAGGCTGTAAAATGCCTCCTCCTGCTGTCATGTGGCAAACAGTAACAGATGTTCTATTGGTTTTTCAACACCTTGCTGCTTTGCATAGGGTCTTGGATGTATAATCATTAATCTGGATATACTGTAATACTACCATTTATGGTGCAGTACAAACGTGCCAGAAAGAATTTCCACAAAGACTTAAATAATTTGCAATTTAAATACTTAAATAGCACCTCATTTGTCCTGATATATATGCACTAATCTATAAAGCAATTTATATTTTGTTTTCAATGTATTAGGCTTGCAAGATTTTGGAAAAATTGCACATTGAGATATTTTATTTTTCTATGATTGTGATATACTGTATCTGTACAATTTCACAAAAAGATTGAATAGCACGATTTGAAAAGAATTTATAGTGACACCTTATTTTAAGGTTCAATTCTCTCTATTAGCAAACCATTAAATATGACAATTGCTTCAAGAAACTCCTAATTTGCTTCTTTTTAATAGATATTCAGGTAGTTTAGGTATTGGGTTAAGGATGTAGAATATGATCATGCAATTATGTAGATTATAAATACTAATAAGCAGTCAATATTGCAATAACATGCATGTTGATAGGGGGAATTGGTCCCTATTAACAACTGTATTCATTTTGACTGATCATGCCTAAAATGTAATAACCAAACTACAAGCATAGATAAATGCAATAAGGTAAAGTTAAAAGTAAAAATAAACAGTGCATGCATTCTGGTTTTGTATATGTAAATATGAAAAATACTCTGCAAATTCAACTCAGCATTGCATATCTTATGATGTGATTATTGTGGATTAGGGCTGCACATGCACAATATTTAAAAAAATTATATGGGTATATGTTTGTATGTATGTATATATATATATATATATATATATATATATATATATATATATATATATATATATATATATATATATGTATGTATGTGTGTGTATATATATATATATATATATATATATATATATATATATATATATATATATATATGTATGTATGTGTGTATATATATATATATATATATATATATATATATATATATATATATATATATATATATATATATATATATATATATATATGTATGTATGTATGTATGTATGTATGTATGTATGTATGTATGTATGTATGTATGTATGTATATATATATATATATATATATATATATATATATATATATATATATATATATATATATATATATATATATATATATGTATGTATGTATGTATGTATGTATGTATGTATATATATATATATATATATATATATTTTTTTTTTTTTTTTTTTTTTACGATATACATATTGTGATATTGAGTATAATTTCATCAGATGAAATAAATAGGTCTATTTGGAAAGAGTTTATATTTTAGATACATTTTGATGAATTTTATTAGGGAGAGCATCTGCGACAACTGATACTGTATAAATAAAATGCACAGTGCTTTATGATTTTTTTGGACGTTTAGCAATATTCAGATAGACAGATTTAATAATCAAATGTAACATAACACTGTATAGTTTTTATTATATATTAACATAAATGCAATTAATCTTTCTTAAAAGTTAGAAACATTATATCTTATACTTTAATCGTACTTTTAAAAAAAGCACACAGTAGCAACCACAGGCCCTAAAAACACACACAAAAAAAGGTTTTGGTAACTTTACGTTGAAACACTGCAGTGACAAATTATAAGCGTTTTTTTTAAATATAGCTCCTAGTCAATTATAATACCAGTTCAATATTGTAGATCCTGCGAAGTGATTATTGTGGATGCACACATTGCGATATCGATGCTGAAAAAATATATTGTGCAGCCCTATTGTGCATGCACACATTGTGATATCAATGCTGAAAAGCTATATTGTGTATAATATATATATATATATATATATATATATATATATATATATATATATATATATATATATATATATATATATATATATATATATATATATATATATATATGCTGGAAATACTGTTGTACTAAAATAAAATGTAAATAAAAAATCTCATACTTAGGGTCAGACAGAATCTGTATATCTTAAACTTTTATTTGATGTTTAAAATGCAAATCCAATAAGATTATCTTTATTTGGTAAACAAAGCAAGTCTCTCTACTGTACAGACTGTATTGTAAATAAATCATATGAACATTTTTAAATTAGTCAATAATATTACTGTAATTAATCTAAAAACCCAATAAATATATATTTACACACATTTACACAACTAAATAAACAGGATTAATGATGGGCTAAAAATCAGCGGAATTCTGTGGAAAATCTGCGTGCACAGATCCCATGTGGAACTACTCATACCCTAGGAATGGTATATCAGAAAATTTTGATGGTTTTAAAACCTTGACTTTTCCAAGCCGCGATATACCTTGAACACGGTTATCTTCCCATGCCTCATATATATACAGTGGCTAGGGTTGTAACAATATACCGGTATGACGGTTTACCACGATTTGAACGTGCACGATTATCATACCATGAACAATTGCATATCAACGGTTTTAACCCTTAAAGACCGAAACAGCCGCCCGCGGCTAAAAATAAGTATTGCTCTTAAATGTTTAATAACTTTTGATCCGCTGATCCGATTCATACAATTCAAAGATTGGCATAAAGAAGAGAATCTCAGCTTTCCAGTGCTGTATCACATAACATTCGCGGACTTTCAGAGGCTCCGGAATCAGTGCGGTTACGTCATCAACATTTGACAACGCTGATTTGACAAAGAAACGCTCGTCACTGTGTCTCCGGACAAATCAGACATGATACATTGATGCATTGTCCCTCCTCCATGCCCAGATTGGTTCAAACTCGCTATATCACAACCAATAAGCATAGGTTTCGCTTTTGTTTGTGGACCAAGCTTTTTGAACAACACGGAATGAGAGATAGGCATACATTTATGCGCGGCTAAATAAAACGCAAAAAAAAAAGTTTTGCATGAAATAATTCTCATACTAAGTACTTTTGCATGCACAGCAGCACAGAAACATGACAAAACAGTGACACAGCAAAGACGAACTGCTGCTCTTGCTGTTTTCAAAAGACACAAATGAAGGTGCAGCTGTTTGTCTGCATTGCAGACAACCATATCCAAATCCATATCCACAGACAACCATATCCATGCTGGCACATAAAACCTAAGGATGTTCCATATTGAATCTAGTTTCGTTATGTAACTATTTATAGGATAGTAAATATTTATATCTATTTTTTACTGAGGATTTGCACCATGTTTATTTGGACTTTATTTGGACTTTGACACATTATTTATTATTTTCTTATTTTTATTTGTTCATTGTAAGTGGTGTTGTTTATAGTAACTAAAAATATATTATTTGGAAAAAGTCAAATTTGCTTCACTGTTCTATTATTTTGTAACATTTGTAACATACCGTATACCGCGAAACCGTCAAACCGTGGTATTGTTTTAGACGATTATCATACCGTGAAAAATTCATACCGTTACAACCCTAACAGTGGCGATCAAAATTAGAGAACAATTTATAAATAATTGAACAATTCTGAAATAGTCATCTTCACTGCTCAGCAGTTAAAAGATTTTTTGTCCCGCCTATACCATGCTACCAGAACACATTTTCCCCAAAATAACAAAGGCATTTCAACAAAAAACATTATTTTGCCGAAAACACACGGCAAGGTTGACATTTGCAGGGAATTGCTCTTATCATTCATACATTTGCTTGTCGGCTTAGTCCTTTTATTAATCCAGTGTCGCCACAGTGTAATGAACCGCCAACTTATCCAGCACGTTTTTACGCAGCGGATGCCCTTCCAGCCACAACCCATCACTGGTAAACGGAATTGCTCTTATATTAATTTGAAAATATCATATTTGTGAAAAGAAATTATTTAAAATGAAGTCAACTTTAGTTAATTCAGTGATATAAATGCTGTATATACACGTGTTAAAATATCAGATTATTGTTCATATTAAATGATGAAATGATTCTTACTGACAAATGGACAAACCTAATAGTTTGAATAATATAGGAAAAAAATATTAGGATTTATTATTGATTATTTTGAGGCATGAAAGTTATACTTGAAAATGTCATTTGATTGTTAATGTAAATATGCCTAAATATATTGTTACGATATAAACTATATTACACTGAATGATACTCAGTGGGTGCCTTCAGTAAGCATTTTATAATATTGAGGTAAAGTTGGTTTTATATTTGCATATTCATTAAATGACAACTTGTGACATGCTTCCTGATAATATGTTTACCATGACACTTTGAATTTTCAGTCTGAAATCTGATGTAAATATGACTTCAAAACAACATTTGCACTATTTATTTGTATGTGAATAATGTTGTACTTTGTTAGTCATTAGTTGCTAATATGTTTTGACTATTTATAAATTGCAAAGAATGCTTTTCTGAAATTATTTTATTAAAGATAAAGTATGAATGTGTGAATAATATTAAACCAACTTTACCTCAATTTTTATAATGACTCACAGTTTGTTTTGCAAAAAAATAAACTAAATAAACAGGACAAATTAAATAGCGAATTTAAAGCTGTATTAAGACAGTCTTCGACCCATATTTGCTATACTGTAGTTACTTTTGTACGTACATTAACATCATAACAGCCTGGAGCATAAACCAGAGCAAACAAATATTATCTCAAACAAGTGATAATGCCATTATTACGGCATAATAATGCTCACATATTGCTCTATACCTCAGAACTTATTGATGCTAATTATATTACTAGAGAAACAAACAATTGCAGGTTTTGAAAACTAAAATGAAGCATCGAGCTCGTGAGACTTCTGCAACATTTGCATAATACTCATTCATCTAAATGACTTCTACATCTGTCCCATAGCGTGTTATTAATCTTCCAATCATTTATTTGCACTGTCTTTATTAAAGTCACGCAAAACATTATATAATTCATGAACTAAAGATGCCATGGTATCTAATGCTAGCTGTTAGCATTTACCCTCTTCGCTCCTTCTCATGCATTTATAACCAAAAACATAACCCACACTCACATTAAACACTGTGATAGTCCACAGGCCCATTTCCGGAGCAGCGTTGACTCCATTAAATGAAGAAAAGTAGAAGAAAAATGTTATTAAACAGAGAAATCGGCTGCTGTTCCGCGTCCACCGGCTGCTATCGGCGGCCATGTTTACTGTCTCACGGACAAGCGCGCGCGGACACACACCTGTGCGCGCGACCTGACACGTCACTCCATCAGTCACCTGACCGAAAGCTTCACGCAGCAACAGATTAGAAATAAGATACTAAAACGTACTTGTCATCAACATGTGACATGGAAGAAAGTTTGGGGAAAAACAAATGTGGTCTTTATAAACAATTAGGCTGGGTAAATAAGTCAGGTATTACATTTAAGAACAAGTAAAGAAATTATTCTCATTTGGATGTGGACGACTCATGTTGTGTTACATTATTTTGTACCGAGTTTTCTGTCTGGGATGTTTGGAAGCATTATTTGTTCGCAAGATACTTATATAACTTTGAGAAAGTCATATTTGTGAAAAGAAATGGTCAAATTGTGTACAATTTCTACAAGACGAAAAACTATAGACGAATTACCATGTTTGTAAGTATACAGGATGCGCGCGCAGCGAGGTTGCAGAAAATAACCGGGAGCCCTAGGATTTTCAGCGAGGGAATGTTATCTGATGCAGTACAGAATTTGTTGTTGTTTTTGGAGATAAGATATATTGATTACATATTAGGTATATTATTTACATAATCCTTAAAGTGTAAATGTATAACAGCTGGCAGTGTATATGTATAACAATGTTTAACAGCTCGTCCCCCAGTGATAAGCACTGTGATTCAGCAAAATTAACGTTAAAGTGAGCGGCGTTCATCTGACAGGCTCATTTGCGATAGCACCCTCCCAATGGATATTGTACAAGATGAAATGACCAAGCATCCAGCCCCAAATAATCAATCTCATTGAAGCTCCAAGTGATTTTACAAGAGAAGTTAAAGGTCTACAAGTCTTTGGATGCCAACAATCTTGTTCTTTGTGGTCATGTGCAAGAAATAATGTTCCATGATTACCAGATTCAAAACTATGTAGGGCTAAAAACCAAGGCTCTGCCTAGCCAAAGACAAGGAAAGAAGACAGAGCTGTACAAGGCCTGGGTAATCATCAACAAGCAAAAGTACTGCATTCTGACAGCGAACTGCACCTGTACAGCAGGATATGTGAACTTAGAGGTAAAGTTGGTTTTATATTTGCACATTCGGACTTTCTCCTTAATAATATAATTTCATAAAAGTATTATTTGCAAACTCTAAATAGCGAAATCATATTAGCAGCCAACCACTATCAAAGTGCAACATTGTTCACAGTCGAATAAATGTTGTTTTCCAGTCACACTTGCAGGTTATTTCAGACTGAATATTCAAAGTGCCGTGGTAAACAATATAGGGAGTGTGTCACAAGTTGTCACTGAATGAATGTGTGAATATAAAACCAAATTTACCTTAAGAACTTACACTTTTATGTTTCATTCTAAGCATTCAGTGTTCGCAGTTTAATTCACCTTATTTAACTGTTTTTGCTGTAATCTTTGCTGCAGTCAAAAATGAGTAACATGTATGATTCAGCATAGCGTGAACTTAACAGATATAACATGAGAACTGCAGAGTCGAGCATTTCTAATTAGGTCGTCACTTCATTCAGCTCCCTTTTAACCAAAGAGTCTGCAGTTGGCATTAAAAGCAGTGTGGTGTACGGTAAAAGTAAAGTTTTCTATTTTTGGACTCGGAATTTGTCATCCTACCGCACAACACAACGTTTACTATTGCAGCTGGTCTTTTTTTGCAACCGCGGACTCGTGTGACGTCATGTGTGATGTAGGTTGGTAATCCGTCCATTGGTATTATATATATATATATATATATATATATATATATATATATATATATATATATATATATATATATATATATATATATATGTATAAAATATTTATATATACACAGCTGGTCAGATTTTTTTCAACACATTTCTAAACATTTCTAATAGCTGATTTATTTTATCTTTGTCATGATGACAGTAAATAATATTTGACTGATATTTTTCAAGACACTTCTATATAGCTTAAAGTGACATTTAAAGGCTTACTATTACTAGTTTAATTAGGTTAACTAGGCAGGTTAGGATAATTAGACAAGCTTTTGTATAACGATGGTTTGTTGTTCTGTAGACTATCAAAAAATAAAAAATAAATGTTTAAAGGGGATAATAATTTTGACTTAATCAAAAATTTTGACATAACCAATAATTTGATTTTTAAAATATTAAAATCTGCTTTTATTCTAGTCAAAATAAAACAAATAAGACTTTCTCCAGAAGAAAAAACATTATCAGACATACTGCGAAAATATCTTTGCTCTGTTAAACATCATTTGGGAAATATAAAAAAAATTATGGAGGAAAAAATATGAAAACAAAATTCAAAGGTGGGCTAATAATTCTGACTTCAACTGTATATTCCAAAAATGTTTTGAGATGCGTTTGTTAAAACTGAAAAGACAAAAATGACACCTTTTCATTTTTTTGATAAATGTGTGATTCATTTATTATTTAAGATTTATTCATCATTTACGTTTCTGATGTTAATAACATATTAAAATAACATTTTTCTTATTATCAGATTTTACTGTGGTGAATATTTCAGCTTTAAACTTTCCTTTAGCATTTACTTACCATACTGCTTTCTACATTCAAGCCCAAACAACAGATTTCACACTGAAATTACAAGTAAGCATATTTCACATTGACAGAAAATATTATTATGTTCAGAAACTCATTCAGATTATATTGATCATATTTACGGCTGCAATCACTATAACATTATTTATATAAGTAACAGATACACATTAGTTGAAACTGATTTCTAGAGTTCATAAAGCTATTTTATTTCATTATACTTTACACTATTTAATCAGATATTGCTCATGAAGGCAGTAATTAATTGCACATGTTTATAACAATCTGAAATGAATACAAACATTGCTATTGTACCTCAATCAAAAAGCAGGGTAAAACAAAACTGGACACTTCTGCCTGAAATCTTTGTAAAGAATATCTGTTTCTTCATGTCAGTTTTATTCATTCATTCATTTTTCTTAGTTTAGTCCCTTTATTTATCAGTGGTCACCACAGCGGAACGAACCGCCAACTTATCCAGCATATGTTTTACACAGCGGATGCCCTTCCAGCTGCAACCCAGTACTGGAAAACACTTATACACTCATTCACATACTCACTCACACTAAGGCCAATTTAGTTTATTCAACTCACCTATAGCGCATGTGTTTGGACTGTGGGGGAAACCGGAGCACCCGGAGGAAACCCAAACCAACACAAGGAGAACATGCAAACTCCACACTGAAATGCCAGCTGACCCAGCCGGGACTCGAACCAGCGACCTTCTTGCTGTAAGGTGACAGTGCTAACCACTGTGTCACCCCATGTCAGTTGCACTAAAAAACAAAACACTATACAAATAAAAGAGCTTCTTTGTATTTACAAAATGTGTTTCTAATATACAGATGATCTATGCAAAAGCAAAAGCTTAAAATCACAACGTAGCTTAATTTCACAACACTTTTTGAAGAAAAAACATTATATTACAATGGAAACATGGTCTCTTTCTCACCGGTTTTGTTAACATTTGTAGCATCACAGTTTTGCAAACAGGATGCACCATCCGCGTATGTTTCCTTACTATCAAATCCTGAGGTCAAACACGCCGTAAACTGCTCTTATCTTCTCACTTTGCAAGATATAAAATTGGATGTGTGTTATAAATACACTTGTTATTCAAAGTTTGGGAGCAGCTAGATGTTTTATTAAATTTAAAGAAGTCTCTTCTGCTCACCAAAGCTGCATCTGTTCTATTAGAAGAATAATGTCTCTGGACTGTGGGGGAAACCGGAGCACCCAGAGGAAACCCACATGAATGCGGGGTGAACATGCAAACTCCACACAGAAATGGCAACTGACCCAGCTAGGCTTAAACCAGCGACTTTCTTGCTGTGAGGCGACAGTACTACCTGCTGCGCCACTGTGTTGCCCTCTGCCTATTCATGCCCACGAAAAAGAAGTGATTGACAGGTGGTAA
>NC_133188.1:51365000-51392500 GCF_049306965.1 Danio rerio | reverse complement strand
TTATACAAGTGTTCATGGTGAGCTGTGTTTACAGTAATCTCGTGACATAAAAGTCAACAGTCATTTTGAGTGTGCTGCTAAAACCAGCCTTGAGCGACATCTGCTGTTATCACCATCTGCTGATAAAACTAGCCTAGAGCGCCATCTGCTAATAAAATTAGTCTAGAGCACCATCTGCCGTTAAAATTAGCCTAGAGCCCTGTCTGCAGTTAAAACTAGCTTAGAGCAACATCTGCTGTTAAAAATAGCTTAGAGCGACATCTGCTGCTATAAACTAGCAAAGAGTGGCATCTGCTGTTAAAACCAGCCAAGATCGGCATTCGCAGTTTAAACTAACCTGGAGTAACATCTGTTAAAACTAGCCTAGAACGGCATCTGCTGGTAAAACTAGCATAGAGCAACATCTGCTGCTAAAACTAGCAAAGAGTGGCATCTGCTGTTAAAACCAGCCTACAGCGGCATCTGCTGTTAAAACTAGCCTGGAGCAACATCTGCTGTTAAAACTAGCATAGAGCAACAACTGTTGCTAAATCTAGCAAAGAGTGGCATCTGCTGTTAAAAATAAACTAGAGCGGCATCTGCTGTTATAACTAGCCTAGAGCGACATCTGCTGTTAAAACTAAACTAGATCGGCATCTACTGTTAAAACTATCCTGGAGCAACATATGCTGCTAAAACTAGCCTAGAGTGGCATCTGCCGTTAAAACTAAACTAGATCGGCATCTACTGTTAAAACTATCCTGGAGCAACATATGCTGCTAAAACTAGCCTAGAGTGGCATCTGCCGTTAAAACTGGCGAAGAGCAACATCTGCTGCTGAAACTAGCCTGGAGCAACATCTGCTGTTAAACCTAGCAACGAGTGGCATCTGCTTTTGAAACTAGCCTGGAGCAACATCTGCTGTGAAAACTAGCCTAGAGCGGCATCTGCTGGTAAAACTAGCATAGAGCAACATCTGCTGCTAAATCTAGCAAAGAGTGGCATCTGCTGTTAAAACCAGCCAAGAGTGGCATCTGCTGTTAAAACTAGCCTGGAGCAACATCTGCTCCTAAAACTAGCTTAGAGCAACATCTGCTGTTAAAAATAGCATACAGTGCCACCTGCTGTAAAAACTATCCTACAGTGCTATCTGCTGTTAAAACTAGCCTTTTCAGAAAGGAAACACATTTATTAAACAAACTCACAGTTCATCCAGGCAGTCGTTTGGTTGTTTCAGTCTGTTCCCCTCAAGGAGATAATCATAAATCTCATGGTTTTGTACGCCCGGGTACGGGGTCATTCCTCGAGTGGCGATTTCCCACATGGTCACTCCAAACGCCCACTGAAAAGTACATTAAAAGATGATAAACTTCAAAAACTGAACATTTACTCAGCGATGCAACTTTGGAAGACACCCAAGACTTTTTTTAAAACAATAAAAACAGAAGGTAGTTGAATTTTAATTAAGACAGAGCAGGTGTAGAGACTAAAAACAAAGATGTTGTAAAATCTCTCACCACGTCACTTTTGACAGTAAAGACTCTGTCAGCGAGGCTTTCCACGGCAATCCATTTTACAGGCATTTTGGCTATCCGGCCCTGTCTGTAATAATCACCGCTGTAGATTTTCTTTGACAAGCCGAAATCAGCAACACACACGCTCATGTCATCACGCAACCTAGACAAAACAAACACAACATGCATAAAAAAATACTGACACTTAGAGGGTTGACAAAATCAGTCACTATCGCTACTCTGCCACTGCCTAAGGTGCTGAATTTGTCCCACAGACTGAAATATTATGACTGTTTATCCATTTCTTGTTCATGTCAAGCAGCCTCAACACAGAATCTACATTGTATAATTGCTTCAGAAATAAAAGTGACTTGACAGAGTCCTCGCAAGTCTCACACTAGGAATAAAAATTCAGGGCTTAGTAAGTTTTTCCCGAAAGAAGTCTCTGAACACTTCATTTATAATCCATAGTTTCAGGTGCTGCACATCTTGTATCTTCACACCAAAGACAACAAAGATAGTGGGACCATTCCTTATCAATGGAAACCTCAAGGTCACTGGATATTTGAAATTGCTACATGATCAGGGCCGGCCAGTGGCATAGGCAGGATAGGCCAATGCTAAGGGCGCTGTACATCCCGGGGGGCACCAGAAATGAGCGCAGTTAAGTTGGTTTTGTTTTCGGTATTCCTGACACGTTCAGTGATAGACAGCAATAACTCAAAAACCTCTTACCCTAAAAAGATCTAAAGTGTGTTTCCTACAAAAAGACAAAGCTGCTTATGTTTCACAGCTGTCTTTTTCTTATTATTTTTTTTTGCTCAAAATTACGAGCACTGCTCCATTTAAGCCCTCGCCAATATGCGTTCAGCCGGGAGAGCTCACGCCGAGCGGAGGTCTTAGTAAGGGACCGTCGGAAAAGTGCTTCTTTTTTTCTTTTTTGGCTCCGTCCTGCATGTTTTATTTAAAACACAACTACTTTTCTCTTAAATGAGCACAAACAGTTACTAAAGTAGTCGAATGCTTCATTATAGATCTGTGCATTCTGACATTAACATCTCTGTTATCAAGCAAATCACAATGAGAGATTCACTAGCTGCTCTTCACTAAATAACTATAGTAACTTTAATCAATATGCAAATACAATTAAAAGTGAAGTAGATTTTATAGCTTGATTTAATTTCTGTATAGGCCATTGATTTTAATAGGCTAAACCTTTTATTTTATTGTCAGTATTTTCTAATGTTTGCTATGTATTCTATCATTTGAAGCTATTTGTTGTCCCATATTTTTTTACATCCAACGTTAGACAGATTGCTAATCAATAAATAGCTATAGTGCTATCTGTTAGTTTTGACGTCAGCTAATGTTATGGAAGGGCATAGATGTTATGGAAAATAGTAATATTAATGTAACTACCCCATCATTCCTTCCTCAAGCAAATGCGTTAATATTAGATCAGCATTAATGTTAATTGCATTGGCATATTTATCTGAAGTTTTCCCAGCTTGTAGTAGTCGATCAAAAAGCTATTTAGTTTCTTATGACCATCCAGTGGAATTTACTGCGATGTGACGGGGCGCCACCTGACATCTTGCCTAGGGTGCCAAATTGCTTAGGGCCAGGCCTGTACATGATGATGTGTTTCCCTCTTTATGCACTGAAGCTGGCACGTTCCCTGAGTTTTTCCAGCAAGATGGTGCACCACCACGTTATTGGTGTCGGGTCTGAGCATTCCTAGATGAACAGTTTCCTGAAAAGGGGATGGGTCATCGTGGGCCTGTTGAATGGCCCCCAAGGTCTCCTGATCTGACCCGCTTAGACTTTTATCTTTGAACCATCTGAAGGCAATTGTCTATGGTGTGAAGATACAAGATGTGCAGCACCTGAAACTATGGATACTGGAAGCCTGTGCTGGCATTTCTCCTGCGGTGTTGCTATCAGTGTGTGAAAAGTGGGAGAAGAGGGTTGCATTGACAATCCAACACAATGGGCAGCGCATTGTACACATTTTATAAGTGGTCAGAAACTTGTAAATAACTCATGAAAGAATAATGTTAAAACCAAGCACACCATTGTTGTTGTTTTTTTAAATTCCCTATAAATTTAATGTGTCCAAACACCCTCTTGCTATTAAAAAAAAAGTTGGATCCAAGATGGCCGACCTGAAAATGCCCACCATGGTCACCACTGATGTTGAAAAGTTTGCCCCCTCACATATACTAATGTGCCACGAACAGGACGTTAATATCACCAACCATTCCCATTTTATTAAGGTGTATCCATATAAATGGCCCACCCTGTACATTATTAGTTTATTATAAATACAGTACTCATCATAAATGAGTACATCTCATTTTGAAAATGAATATTTTTATCCTATTCACAGTGAATATGGGTAATATACGGAATATTGGTGCATAAACCTGATCTAAACATATGAAGCTTGCAGTTTGTCACTTCCACCTAAATAGGTCAATGTTTTGAGTCAAACTGAAGCTTTTTCTCATACTTCAGTTCATCATCAAATCTTCTGACCAATCAAATGCTCTCTAGAGTCTGACATGCCCCGCCCCCTTAAAGACGCTTCGCTTTTCATTTGATGCGCTTGAGCCCAACCACTCTCCCTGGCAGAGCAGTGATAAAACAAAACACTATTGGCTGTTCTTTAAAAGAGGGAGGAGCTACTCTATGTCCCACCCTCTCTTCATGTTTCAGTTGAGATTAGATCAAACATCTCACTTCACGCGATTTTTAAATTAGTCAATAGACTATAAGTTGAGGACACATACATGCAGTTTCGTGCGGCCAGGTCTCGGTGAAGGAAGTTTCTGCTGCTGAGATACTCCATTCCCAGAGCGATGTCTATCATGAACTTCAGCAGCATCTGCATGGGGAGATACTGGAAAAACAACATCCTATTAGGCCAGGAGCCTGTGTCATCTGTATAATGTCTGTCTTTGTTTTGGTCTCTATAACCAGCCCACTGCCAATTTACCCAATTATATTTCAGCACTCCAGGTTGACTTAATGGAAAATGGTGTATTTCATTTCGGTCTACTCTAGAAGCAAAACCCCCATGATTCCACACACATCATCAAAATACATCTTTGTTTATGGTCAATACACTCCCTCTAGTGGTAATAACATACTGCGCCATTAAAAAGTAATTCATAAATCCTGAGTTCGTTAAGCCACCATCATGGCACAGGCCCTCAGCACACTTTGGTTCATGCAAGAAATAAACAGTAATACTGTTTCTTTAGTATTATTACCACAGTATCTTCCCCGTGACGGGAGCGGAGCAAGTAACTGTGCAGATCTCCATATTTCATGAAGGGAAGCACAACCATTGGTTTCGGAAAGTGTCCAGATCCAACCTCCAAACAAACACCTACAGAAACACAATCAGCACAATGTGGATTTAAAAACCGCTTGCACATCTATATCAGATTGTTTTCACTCTTTCTGATAATAAAGAGCATTTATAGTGTATTTAGAAACAATGGTTGTTTCTTACCCAAGAGTTTGATGACGTTCGGATGGTGAAAATCCTTCATACAAGCAGCTTCATTGAGAAACTCTTCAATCTCTCTCTGGGAGAAGTTATCCACTAAAAAAGGCAGACATTAATCAGATATGAGACATTTTATATTTTCTGTCTGGACTATCTAGTTCAGGGGTGTCCAAACTCGGTCTTGGCGGGCCGGTGTCCTGAGGAGTTTAGCTCCAACCCTAATCAAACACACCTGAACCGGCTAATCAAGCTCTGACTGCATAACTTCCTGGCAGGTGTGTTGAAGCAAGTTGGACCTAAACCAAGCAAGACACCGGCCCTCTAGGACAGAGTTTTATTCACCCCTGATCCAGTTATACAGATTTGAATTGAATTTAATATATTGTTCAATGGCTTTGTATTAATATATTAATAAATATCTGCATATATATATATATATATATATATATATATATATATATATATATATATATATATATATATATATAAATATATATATAAATATATATATATATATATATATATATATATATATATATATATATATATATATATCTTTGTTTAAGTATCACAAGTGTTTAATATGTGCTCAATATATTAGGATAAAATTTGTTCTAAAAGCACTAGGACAACACTTATAGGACCACCTACATTTTTGTAAATGTTTTATTTATTTACTTTTTAAATAACATAATGTTTTTCCAAAAAAGTGCTCTGGGTAGCCCAAATAACATGTCGGTGCCCTTTAGGCAAGGGATTCATCAGAACAAGCAACAAAAATCAGTTCAAGGCACTTGGCTGCCGAAACGCATAGGTTATTTAAAGATTAGTCATGTAAATAAAGGCTTTTTAATATTTTTTCCATATCTTTTGATTGCATTGGACTGATTTTTGTTGCTTGAACATTTTTTTATCAATTATTAAATTAGTTGGGGTAATTGTTAAAAATATCTGCAACCTAACAATCTTTTAAATAAATATTATATTTATGTTGATTATTTTCAATATCTTTAATTATTATTATCATTATTATTATTATTATTATTAGTAGTAGTAGTAGTAGTAGTAGTAGTAGTAGTAGTATATATTTAATAGAACATAATTTGTTAATGTATTATTATTTTGATAACCTCAATTAATTTTAAAAACTATAAAAATACTTTACAATAAAAACATAATTTTATTAAAAACATTTAATGACTTGATAGATTGATTACTTTTTCAAATAAATACAAATATTTTAAATAAAAAGATAGATAAACTAAATGTCTTTTTAGTAATTTAATCTAATCTTACTAAACAATAGTACGTCTTCTTTTTTTATTTTTATATTTGTTTTTTTTTTGCCTCAAATCACAGTCATTGATTTGCAAGTTTATTAAGCAGAAAATGAAAATATTTGTAATAATAATCATAAGTAACGACATAAATGCTAAATTGACTTTAAATAAAATGCTTAGAAAATTAGACAGATAATTTTAAATTTTAATGACAGCTGTGATTTTGTAATTGTCAATGACATTTTTAAAAACATAACTATTAATCTGCATCTTCAAATTTGATCATTGTCTGTGCATTTAAATCAAGAGCTTTGAGTGTAAATTTCAACCTACACATAAATATTTATAAGTTCTTATTTAGATTTGCAAGCTCTAGAGGTTTGCTACTGATTTACCTTCATACGAAATGCTTTTATATATATTTCTACATTAACAGCCACTGCTATACACATCTATAGTCTTAATCAAATCTTGTCTTACATTTCATGGTCTTCACTGCAACCTTTTCAGTGGATCCATCAGGCTGTCTGAGATGTCCTTCCATCACAGATCCAAACTCGCCTGTGAAAGAGAGATCAGGTCATTAGATCAATCCCACACCACACCAATCACACATTGTACCTCCTCCCAACAGAGAAAAGCCGCAACAATCAAGATTGCATGATTATATGCTGTCATGGCTTTGCAATCAAAAAATGTGATTATAATGGAAGTCAATGGGGTAAAATCAGCCACTAACATAATGAAAGGGGAGTCAATTTGCCCAGAGTGTATTGAGTGTTGAGTTTTTGAAAAATTCCAAAGCATTTTCCCAAAATATGTGTCAAAATAAGAATTGTCAGAACAAATTTTCCCATTTGCTTAAACACAGAGACAGTTGTGGCCAAATTAAGACTCAAAATAATAATAATAATAATAATAATACATTTTATTTGTATAGGACTTTTCCAACATACATGCGACTCAAAGTGCCTCACAAACAACAACAACAAAAAAAGCATTAAAACAGACCACATAAACTTGTCCCATATACTCGAATAAAAGCATTCATGTACACAAAATGTAAGCATATATCCACATGATCACGCACACGATAGTCCTTACATGTGCAAGCACACACCATACATACACACATAAACCTACAACAATATAGATCAATTGCATACACCTTTAAAGCTTGTGTATTCATACGCAATTTTAAAAAGATTTGTCTTAACACGCTTTTTAAAAACATGAATACTAGGGGATTATTTCACTTCAAGAGGGAGACAGTTCCAAATTTTTGGAGCATAATGGCTAAAAGAGGCATTGCCAGATCGCATCAGGTTTACAGAGTAAAAGCCCAGCGCTAGAAGAGCGTAGCAAACAGTTTGGATTATATTTTGATAAACAGTCGGAAATGTAGGAAGGTGTCATGTTGTGAAGTGCTTTATAAACCAACAAAAGAATCTTAAAATCTATTCTTTGGTGCACAGGCAACCAGTGTAATTCTATTAATATTGGTGTGATGTGCTCTCGCGTCTTCAATTTTATTAAAACTCTGGCTGCTGCATTTTGTATCAATTGCAACTTCATTATAGAACCCTTGGGTAGACCAGTATAAATAGCATTGCAATAATCAAGGCGAGAGAGAATAAAAGCATGAATTAATTTCTTGGCATCATCAAAAGATAGGAAAGAAGGAATTTTGGCAATATTTCTTAAATAATACAACTAGTTTTTGTAACTTGATTAATATGAGATTTAAAATTAAGATCACAATCGAAAATAACACCCAGATTCTTTAATTCTTTTTTGGATTGTAAACCTAAAGAACACAATTCTGCTTCAAAAATCACCCCAGAAAGGATGAGAACATCCCTAATGGCACACAAGGGTTCTCACCTTCTCCCAGAACTTTTCCAATGGACAGCAGGTTCCTCACGATCATCACGTCCTGCAGTTTGGCCTGAAGTTCACTGCTGATGCCCAGACTCGCAACTACAAAAAAGGGACAGTTCAGAAACAGAAGGAAATCAACTCAATATTTACAGACATAAGTGGATCCAAATGATGTTTAACAGAGCAAGGAATTTTACACAGTATTACCTATAATATTTTGTCTTCTGGAGATATATTTGTTTTATTTCGGCTAGAATAAAAGCCGTTTTTAATTCTTTTAAAACCATTTTAAGGTCAATATTATTAGCCCCTTTAAGCATTATTTTTTTAAGATTGTCTACAGAATAAAACACTGTTATACAATGATTTGCCTTTAAAGGTTCAGGACACCCTGGAGAACTTTTTTATTTGTATTAACAGATGTGTGTGTGTTGAGCATCAGTTAAGACAATGTTAGCACCTGTCAGCTGTAATTGTGGGGAAAACTGGGTAATTTTGAGCTTTTGTCAGCTAATTTCAGCTTCCGGGTTTAAAATGATTTTTGGGGCGGGATCCAAATCGGCGACGTAGCGCAGAACTGCAAGTGCAATGATGACGCGTCGGTTTCTCATTATTATTCATAGCGGAGTTTTCTTATCCTATGAGAAGAGCCGGCTGCTTAATTATTCATCAGACCTGCCGGACCTGCCAGTGTCAAGCCCGAGCTGAGAGACACGGAAACCACGGCACAGTATTAGCCGTTCATGAAGGCTCATATGCGTTTGTTTCCATCATCCACGGGGTTTGTTGCATGTTTTCCCCCGCGATCTTGTCAGGGCCAATCATACAGCAAAGCTGTGTGTGTGCTGCTAGCATTTTTGTCGGGATAGCAGCACGAGAATTGGAGAATGGCGGACGCTGTCTTTCATCAGGAGTTCGTTCACATTCAGACACATCGCCGTGCTGCTGTGTTTGCCTAAATCCTCCAGATTACCAGCAGGGTTAATGGTTAAAATAGACGGGTCAGGGGACCTGCTGCACTCAGTCTGCTGGATACGGGGATCGAGGGAGAAGTCCTCATTTATAGTGTTTACATGAACACACTTATCTTTATAATGATATAAATTGTTGTTGTCTGTATATGAAATTACAAATAACAAATGTAGCAGGGCATTAAATCACTGTTCATTTCTTTGCATTTTAACTTTGTAAACTATAAACTCATGCGTCTCCTCTTTGTGTCTCATTTTGTGAGCTAACTGACAACAACAGTTGTTCGCTCCCCTTCTCCCCTGCTGGCCACGCCCACTCCTGCCCGATGCTCGCGGAGCTCCGCACCCATTAATCATGCATCTTTTGAAAAAATCTGAAGTAGACTTTAACCGAAAGAGGGGGGTGTCATGGCCCTTTACATGTCACTTTAAGCTGAATACTAGTATCTTGTAAATATCTAGTCAAATATTATTTACTGTCATCGTGGCAAAGATAAAATAAATCAGTGATTAGAAATGAGTTATCAAAACTCTCATGTTTAGAAATGTGTTGAAAAAATCCTCACTGTTAAACAGAAATTGGGGAAAAATAAACAAGAGGGCTAATAATTCAGGAGGACTAATTATTCTGACTTCAACTGTATATGAGCGAGAGATCACAGTTATTCAGTTTTGAGGTTTTAATGAAAGATGAAAAAAAAAGAGTGAATAATAAAGCTTGGCGTACGTGTGATTTCGATGGCTGAGCGGTTATAGGATCTCTGAGGTTTGTACTCCACGATCGGAGTGAGTTTATCATCTGCACCAAACCAACACCTGTAGAGGGAGCCAGAGACACACTTTTATACATGCACACACACAAACACAGCAAAACACAGCACAAAAACAGGCTGCCAATGCACTGATTCAATACCAGACTGAAAAGCTGATGTGACAGATATCTGTGTGATAGTTTGGAACGGTTACACAGCGCCACAATACTTTTCTCTTAGGATTTTGTCTTGTTTTCCGTTTACTTAGCTCAAATGAACTCACTGGAGAAGCAAAGTGACTTTTGTTTTTATTTCTCTCTCTAATAAAGGAACTAAGCTGAAAAGAAAATTAATAAATGAATGAATGAATGAACAAATGAATGGTGTTATCCTTTTAAATTGAAAACAAAGATGTAAATATGATTGATGAACTCAATAAAAAGATTGTTAAAAAGAACAACAACTTGAAACCACCGTATATCCAGTGGGCCAAATCCTGTTTGCAAACATCCAGAGGTAATTTGATGCTTTACGCTCAGAGCTGCTTTGGCAAACTCTGTCCTCCATAATTAACTTTTACTGTGAAGCCACGCTGTTTTTACAGACCAAGAACTGCAACTTTCCCTCTGCTTTTCTTTCCTGAAGCCTTCAATTTCCCCTCCACAGTGCATTATGATGAACACACGCTGCTCTCAAAAATAAACCTTGTTTTCACATTCGCTGTTGGACTGAAAAGGCATCTGAAAATAACTCAGCAGAGGGAGAATCAAGAGTAATTACTGAAATCTAATATAGAGAAAAAAACGATTGCGTAATGTTTTTTCAGAACACCTCAGGACATTAATCAGGATAAAACCAAATGCACACTATGGACTAGATTGATTCTTCTTGATCTCAGAATTTAGACTTTTTTCCACTCACACTTTCTAGATTTTGATCTCACAGTAAATTGTATTTCAATTATTCTAGGTTTTTATATCAATTCTGACTTTTTATTCTAATAATTATAATAAAAATTAGATAACTTTACCTCTTGCAATTATCACTTTTCTCCTCTGAATTAATAATTCTGACTTTTATTTAGCAGGAATCTGATTTTAGTTCTCACAATTTTGACTTTTTTCTCTGAAATATGAATTTATGCCTCTCAATTTGAGCTTTTACTTATAATTCTTAATTTACATCTCATAATCCTGACATTTATTTATCAGAATAATGAGTTTAACTCTGGCAACTCTGTTTTTTTTATCTTTGAATCTTGTAATTCTGACTTTTTTTACCCAGAGTTCTGTCTTTAAAACATAATTCTGACTTTTATTTCAAACTTTGATTTACGCTGAATAAAATGCAGAATCACATGATAAAATTCAGAATTATGAGAAATTAAAGTCAGGATTATGGGATGCAAACTTAAATTGTGAGACATTAACTCATAGTCTTTTTTTTCTCTGAATTCTGAATTTGCCTCTCATAACTCTGACTTTCTTCTCTGAATATGAATTTATCTCTCACACTTTGACTTTTTACTTATAATTCTGAATTTGTATCTCATAAACCGGACTTTTATTTCTCAGAATTCAGACTTTTATCATGAAATTCTGCATTTTATTCAGCATAAATCTGAGTTTGCCTCTCATAATTTAGACTTTTACCCTAGAAACTTTTTTTTTTTCAAATTATAAGTTTGTCTCACAGTTTGAGCTTTTTCTTATAATTCTGAATTAGCTTCTCATAAACCTGACTTTTATTTCTCAGAATTCAGACTTTTATCATGAAATTCTGCATTTTATTCAGAAAGAAATCTGAGTTTGCCTCTGACGTTTCTCTCTGAATTATGAATTTATTGCTTGCAAATAGTTTTTTCCTCTGAATTTGCATCTCATAAGAATTTTATTTATGAGACATCTGAGTTTACCTCCCGCAATTCTGTCTTGTATCTTTGAATTCTGAATTTGAATCCTTTAATTCTGATTATTTTTTAAGTATTATTCTGACCTTTATTTATCATATATTGCTAAAAAAAATCTCAGTTTACACTTTTTTCTGTGAATTCTGAATTTATGTGTCTCACAATTTGACATTTTAGTTTAAATCATTAATTTATGAATTGCAATTAGAACTTTTTTTTCTGAATTATGAATTTGCATCTCATAATTCTGACTTTTATTTTTTATATATATATATATATTTCTGAGAATTCTGAGTTTACCTCTTGTATTTGGACTTTTTTTCCTCTGAATTATGAATTTATCTCTCATACGTTGACTTTTTACTTTTAATTCTTAATTTGTATCTCATAATCCTGACTTTTATTTCTCATAATTCTCATGTAATTCTGCATTTTATTCAGCAGAAATCTAAGTTTGCCTCACATAATTCAGACTTTTTCCTTTGAATTATGAAATTATGTCTCACATTTTGACTTTTACCACCTAAATTTTGAATTTTTCTTCGGAAATCTGACATTATCACACAATTCTGATGTTTATTTCGCAGAAATCTAAATGCATCTCTCATAATTTAGATTTTTCTCTGAATTTTGAATTTGTCTCACAATTTGACATTTTCCTCAATGCGTGTAATTCAGAAATCAGATTTCATCAAACAACAATGACTTTTATTTAGCAGAAATCTGAGTTTCTTTCTTATCTTTTTTTTGCTTTCTCAAAATTTAGTGTTTACATCTTGCAATTGTGTGGGTCGGCACAATGGCTCAGTGGTTAGCACTGTCGCCTCACATCAAGAAGGTCACTGGTTCGAGTCCCGGCTGGGTGAGTTGGCATTTCTGTGTAGAGTTTGCATGTTCTCCCTGTGTTGGCGTGGGTTTCCCCCACAGTCTAAACACATGCGCTACAGGTAAATTGAATAAACTAAATTGTCCGTGGTGTATATGTGTGTGTGTGTGTGTGTGTGTGTGTGTGTGTGTGTGTGTGTAAGTGAATGGGATTGGGTGTTTCCCAATATTGGATTGTGACTGGAAGGGCATCTGCTGTGTAAAACATATGCTGGAATAGTTGGTGGTTCAATCCACTGTGGTAACCCCTGATAAATAAGGTACTAAGCCGCGTTACTTTAGATTTCATGTTGAATGAGAAAACAAGAAATGAGCTTACGGTAAATAAGAGTTGTTGTGCAGCCACACCACCCAACACAACACGATCACCAGAAAGAAACCGCAAACCACCCCGAGAACAATGAAGGCAGAATCAGGACGATTGGGAAGCGGAGTCGAGGATGGAGAATCAGGCGAATCTGCAAAACACAGATGCATGCATTTCAAAATTAATAAACAACAGGGTAAAACAAAAAAACAAAAATCCATGAAACAAACATGGAGAAATAAAACTCCTGTATTGACAAGGTTCATGAAAGTTTGTATTAGATTTAAGTGAAGTTTAATTTTAAACTATTTTCGAGATGTGCATGTGCTCATGATTGACCCAGCTGGTCCAAATTAGCTAATCATGATCCTCCAATCAAAGGATCCCAAATCACTATATATATCTCCTCATTTCCTTTCTACAACTATCTTCGTCTGGAAGAAACCCCCCTTCTCCCCTTTTTCCTCCTTTATCCAGAATGGGCGGCACGTTGGCCCAGTGACTAGCACTGTTGCCTCACAGCAAGAATACCAATAGTGTTGGGTCCTCGCTGAGCCATCTGGTATTTCTGTGTGGAGTTTGCATGTTCTCCCGTGTCCGCGTGGGTTTCCCCCAGGTTCCCTGGTTTCCTCCCACCATCCAAATGTGCTCTATATTATAGATAAAATAAACCTAAACCTTTTTTAGAATGTCTTAGGGTGCTTCCACAAGACTTCCACATCTTCTCCACGATGGATGTCCAGCGTTCTCCAACCGCTGGCACCTAGACTGCAGCTCTGCACAAGAAGTTTGACCAGAGGAGAAATGGTCGAGCCCAAACTGAGTTTCTCTCGAGTTCCTTCACTTTCGTCACTTGAAGTTTGTCGCCACTGGCTGGCATGGTTTGGGACTTGTAGAGCTGAGCATCGATGGATTTGCTTTTCAACTGAACTGAACTGAACGGAACTGAACCTCTGAAAACTGGACTCACACTGTTTCGATTTACTATAATTTTCTGTGTTAAGCTGCTTTGACACAATCTATATTGTAAAAGCGCTAAAGAAATAAAGATGAAGTGAGTTGAATTGAATTAACCATTTTGAACATCATCAGATTTAGTGGTCAACATATTTGAACTAATGGTTTGGCCTCAAAGACAGGTAAAAAATCTGTACTAGTTAGTATTTTTTTCCAGTGCCATTGCTTTACAGTATTTTATTCTTTAATCTTTCTAACGGTGAAACCCAGAGAAAGTTTGTTGCTCACCAATGCTGGGCACAACGAGCCAGTGTCGTGACCGTTTGGTGCCACAGCCGCTGTGTGTGCAGGCCACCACTTCCACACTGTATGTGCTGTTAAACTCCTGCAGAGTCACTGCAGCCTCTGTGCTCATGCTGCGAATCTGAAACACACAAACATAATTTATTTACATTACACTTTACAAAAAACAAAACAAGGATTGAATAACTCTGGAAGAGCTTTCTTCTGAAGAAGGTTTTCAATATTGTAGACCATTTTAAGGGATGTAAACAATAACACTGGGCCCAGCTTATTTCCTGTTTTACATTTTTAATTTCTATAGCTGCAAAGAATCCAAAAAGAGCCACATATTGATAAATAATGTTATGATAGCTGTTTTTTACATTAGGTTATGATTGAATTGCACACTTGTTACAGTTATGAAATGGTTTGATAACAAGCAGGAAATGTTCATGGGCCAATGACATCACCACATTGAAATGGTCTATAAAGTCAATACTATAAGCCCCCTAAAAAGATAATCAGTCAAAAATGAAAATTCATTTACTCACCCTTTGCTTGTTTTTTTTTTTTTGCTTGAAAGCTAAAAACCTTTAACCATTGAATTTCCCTGTATTTGTTTTTCCCACTATGGAAGTTAATGGTTACTGAATTTCAGCTTTCTTCAAAATATATAATTTAGTGTTCAACAGAGGAAAGACACCCATAACTGTTTGAAACACCTTGAGGCTGAGTAAATAGTTGGTCCATTTTCATTTTTAGGTGAACTATCTATGTAAGGGTGCTTTCACACCTACACTTTTGTTTCGGAACGTATCTCGTTTGCCCAGTTATCGCGGTTCGTTTGGCATATGTGAACAGGTCAACCGCACTCTGTTCCGCGCCAAAGTAATCGCTCCGAGATCGCTTGAATGAGGTGATCTCGGCTCGATTGAAACGAACCCTGGATCGGTTCGATTGTAGTGAGAAAGCGATCCGATCCGAGCGCGGTTGTATCACTTTGTTTTATGGATATGTAATAGGCTTACGGCTATATGAAGAGAGAATTATGAGTGGGGTGGAAAGTTTCGCGAGTCTCCGTATGCCCGCAAACGAGTGATGATCTCCCGGCAATCTCGCGTCTCCCTCCAGGTCCTCAAATAGGCATCATCGCGCACCCTTCTCACCCCTCCCCACCGCATCTCTCCTCAGACACGCCGCGCGCGCACCCTGTCAATCACCACCAAACCACCACCTCTCCTGACAGCTGAGCGGGACGCTGCAAAATAAACCCTGACACTCTGACCAATGGGAGGAGAGTTTACTCGCACGTGACTTGTTTTAGCTCTTTTGGTCCGATTAGAAACTTTGCAGTGTCAAAGCGAACCGCTCCAAGAGCAAAGAGCAACAATGTAACAATTTTAATTTCTGTTTTGGAACAACTGAATCGATTCACAGGTGTGAAAGCACCCAAAGATTTTTTGATCCATTTAAGATTGGACAACCACTGTCACCCTAACATGCCTTATTAACATAATTAACCGAGTTAAGCCTTTAAATTACACTTATTGCTGAATATTTGATAAATAACTAGCAAAATATGTATTGCTGGCGACGCAGTGGAGCAGTAGGTAGTGCTGTCGCCTCACAGCAGGAAGGTCGCTGGTTCGAGCCTCGGCTGGGTCAGTTGGCGTTTCTGTGTGGAGTTTGCATGTTCTCCCTGCGTTAGCGTGGGTTACCTCCGGGTGCTCCCGTTTCCCCCACAGCCCAAAGACATGCGGTACAGGTGAATTGGGTAGGCTAAATTGTCTGTAGTGTTTGAGTGTGTGTGAATGAGTGTGTGTGGATGTTTCCCAGAAATGGGTTGCGGCTGGAAGGGCATCCCCTGCATAAAAAAAACATGCTGGATAAGTTGGCGGTTCATTCCGCTGTGGCAACCCCAGATTAATAAAGGGACTAAGCCGAAAATAAATGAATGAATGAATATGTATTGCCATCATAGCAAAGACAAAAAAACTATTAGCTATTAAAATGTAGCTATTAAAACTATAAGGCTCTATTTTAACGTCACAAAGTCTTAAGCACATTGCGCAAAAGCATTCAGAGCGAGTCTGAATCTACTTTTGCTTTTTTAGGGATGATCTGCTCCCTGGCGTATGGTCTAGCAGGGTTGTGCTCAATCTCTTAATGAGTTCTGGGTGTGTTTTGAGCATAACGTGGGTTAAACCAATCAGAGTCTCATCTCACATTCTCTTTAAGAGTCAGTTGCGTCGTGTCATGGCACATTTGCTATTTACATGGGGACTTTGTAAGTGAAAAAACTGAACACTTCACTAGCGAGAAAACAGTTAAACAAAGCATCTGCAGCGCGAGAATGAAGAACGAGCCTCCTCCATTCAGCCTCTTTACTTTACTTTTACTCTTTGCTCCTTTACTTTTGTGGATAGGGAAATGGTGTTGTACACACTCCACTTAAGACATCCATTAGCCTGCATATTTAATGTATTTTGTTAAGTGCAAAAATTTGTTTAAAACTATTTCTGAATTCAGTTCTAATTTCCAGAAAATGTTATATCCATGCCCACCAACACTCCCGGGAGTCTCCCGTATTTCAGACCCATCTCCCGCCCTTCTCCCATATTGTTCTGTCTCCTGGAAAAGTCCCGAAATTCAGTTTAGTCTATTTCATATTATATTTATTTGGTCTATTTTAGTTTCTCAAAAAAGCAACGCACCAACAATGCGCCTTAACAAACCTCCGATATAGACCAGCACATCCACGAGTCCCCAAAGTGGTGCTATTTAAACAGTGTAGCGCAAAACTTAAAAATTACAGTTGCACTGGTCTGAAAATGGCAATAAATCACGCCATAATGCTTGCTCCTTAATGCGCTGGGTGTATGATAGGGCCCCTTATATTTAAATGTTTTTAAATGTGTGAGTTGAACAAACAATCTTCTCTTCATTCAACAGCACTTTCTACAATTTCAAAAGATTTATGATCATAATAATAACAATTATGATTTTTATTAAGTAAAAAATAGTACATAGTTTCATGGAGTCTTGAGGGTGAGTGAATTAAACTCGGTAACAAGTGAAGTAACATCACTGTATTCACATTGTAACTAGTTAATCATTACAGAAGAGATTATTTGTGTGCGAAATGACACCAAAACAGCATAAATGCAAAACTTAAAAAATGAGAAGCTGTTTTCTGTACATTCAGGAGTGCTGTGCATGCAGGACACACACACAGACATGCACACACACTCACCCACTCAAAAACGCATGTGACACATCCAGGCTGGTTGCGTAAAGTGAAGATTGTCACTTCACTTCCCGAGGAGCCAGACATGCTGACAGTAAATCAGTCAGTGTTTCTGCACATGCCGTTAGAGTTGCATTTCTTAAAACAAGAAGTGAATCTATCTAGGATCCTTGAGGAGGACATATGGTTTGGGTTATTTGGAGAGCATGCCACTCATTTCTGCTGCAATCAGACTTGTTTTCCAAGCATATTGAAGTCAAAATGTTCAGCCTTCATGTTGATTTTTTTTTTTTTTGCTTTTTTAAACATTTCCCAAATTACGTTTACCAGAGCAGGGTTTTTTTTCACAGTATTACCTTTAATATTTTTTCTTCTGGAGAAAGCCTTATTTGTTTTATTTCGGCTAGAATAAAAGCAGTTTTAATTAAATAGTAAAAGATTTTAAGGTCAATATTATTAGCCACCTTAAGTAATATTTTTATGATTTTCTAGTAAAAAGAAATGTATTTCAACACATTTTTAAACATAGTTATTTTAATAAAATGTAATAAAAATTAAAACTAATTTCTAATAACTGATTTCTTTTGTCTTTGCCATGATGACAGTACATACTATTTCACTAGATACTTTTAAAGATACTAGTAATCAGCTTAAAGTGACATTTAAAGGCTTAATTAGGTTAATTAGCTTAACTAGGCAATTTTGGGTATAGGCAAAGTCAATGCACAACAGTGGTTTATTCTGCAGCTAATCAAAAGAGATGGTGTAATTGTATTAAACTTAATTATTTTTTTTTTAAATTCAATCTTTGGAAAAAAAAGTATTACATGAAATACTGTAAAAAAGTTTTGCTTTGAAAAACATCACTTGGAGAAATATTTAAATTAAAATTTCACAGAAGGGCTAATACATTTGCCTTCACCTATATGTAATAAAACATCAGCATTTTTAATCAACCTAACTGAATTTGCATTTCCTATAAGTCAACATTTCTTTTGCTGATAATAAATTATGGTTGAAGGGATATTACACCAAAAATTAATAATTTCCTTAATTTCCTCACACTTACGTGGTTCTAAACGTATGACCTTCTTTTAATTTCTCATAATTCTGACTTAATAACGTAATTCTGCATTTTATTCAGCAGAATTTTGAGTTTAGCTCTTGTAATTCTGATTTTTCTCTCTAAATTCTGAATTTGTGCCACGCGATCAGACTTTTCATCCAACAGTTTTTACTTATTTAGAATAATAATAATAATAAAAATAGGCACGATAATCTGGCTCAGTGGTTAGCACTGTTGCCTCACAGCAAGAAGGTCGCTGGTTCGAGTCCCGGCTGGGTCAGTTGGCATTTCTGTGTGGAGTTTTCATTTTCTCCTTGTGTCGGTGTGGGTATTCTTCAGGTGCTCCGGATTCCCCAACAGTCCAAATACATGCGCTATAGCTGAATTGGATAAACTAAATTGGTCGTAGTATGAGTGTGTGTGTGAATGAGAGTGTATGGGTGTTTCTGAGTAATGGGTTGTGGCTGCAATGTCATCCGCAGTGTAAAACATATGTTGGATAAGTTGGCGGTTCATTCCGCTGTAGTCCCTGATAAATAAACTGACTAAGCCAAGGGAAAATCAATGAATGAAAGAAATCTATTATGAAATACACAAAAACGTATAATTATTAATATGACTCAATTTTTTTTTTCTATTTATTTTTAAATATGAATAAATTAGAAAATTACTTGGCGACTTGATGGTAAATTTATTTTCGGCCCACCACCCTCAATCAAGCTTGGTTTTTGGGCCTTTGTAAAAAAAAAATTTTGGGCACTCCTTGCTTTAAACTATTAAAATGTCACTGTTTTAAACTTTTCAAGATTAAAAGTTCCCATATTGCAGTTTTAAATAAAAACATGAATCACAAAATACGAAGAAAAAACCTGATTTAAGGATTTTTTTACAGTGTATTATAATATTAATTATACTACATTATTAATTATACTTATACTTTATATATATATATATATATATATATATATATATATATATATATATATATATATACTTAATTATATAATAATTATTATTATTTTTATTTATTTATTTATTTTAAAGATGTACCATGTATTATGTTCATCATTATCTAAAATGCTTGAAATATTTGTAAATAAAATAAAGTTAAAATAAATCATAAATACTACATGAAAACCAAAATCTAAATTAAATATACTATAAAAGCTGAAATATGCACACAAAAAATGACTTTTGTTGCTTGATCAAACTACTTATTTAAAATGAATTGAAACGAGCCCTTTATACTGTTATTTTCATATATTTTAATCTAGGAAACTTTGTTTTTTATTGTGTTCTGTTACTTTATAGTCTGTAAAAACGAATAATGTTTAGCAACGGGAAATGAACACTCTCTTAAGTGGAATTATTGTATTGTATTGTATTTATTGCTACTATAAATGAAAAAATAAAATGTATTAAAGTGCAATTCTTTTGTATTTTTTGGGACAAATTAATTGCTTTATGTTTAATCCACTTAAATTTGTAAAGACAATTAAGTTAACTTAATCAATTTGTGCTGGGATAACATAAAGAAATTGTGTGAAACCCAGTATTTTTACAGTATACACTCAAAAAATTACTACTGCAGCTTGTTTCAATTATTTATTTAAAATGAGTTCAAACGTAAGGTTTTTTTTTTTGGTATAACTTAATTGTTTTATGTGTGATCAACTTAAATTTGTTAATTTACTTAAATAAGTTATTTAATCAGGTTGCTGGTTTGAGCTCCGGCTGTGCCAGTTGGCATTTATGTGTTTGCATGCTCGCGTTGGTTTTCTCCGGGTGCTCCGGTTTCCCCCACAGTCCAAACACATGCGCTATAGGTGAATTGAGTGAACTAAGTTGGCCGTAGTGTATGAGTGTGTGCGTGATTGTGAGAGTGTACGGGTGTTTCTCAGTACTGGGTTGTGGCTGAAAATGCATCCGCTGTATAAAACATATGGAGTAGTTGGTGGTTCATTCTGCTGTGGCACCTCTGATAAATAAGGGACTAAACCAAAGTAAAATAAATGAATGAATTAGATCAGCATTCTGAACATAAACGGAGATTGAATATAACGCAGGATCATGAGCAGATGTTACTGAATGATCCTAATGCTGCTGAATGAGAGCAGCAGCTGTGAGTGTAAAAAGCAGGACTCATTTCCAGTAACTGTTGTTTTTACACAGATCCCAGAATGAGATCACGCAGGTCAGATTGTCAACCAAAACTATCGAACGCGCCGTCACGAATTCCAGTGGTGAGTCACGACAGACGAACAATAACATACGACTTCTGCAAACGCTGTGGGTTTCCTGCAAGTGGCACATGAGAGGAAGTACGCTATTGTGCCAGTGCAGAATCAAATGCCGTGCTGTTATGGATCCACACCCACATGATCAGTCACTGGCTACTGACAAAGACCACTGAGAGCAGAGAAACAATGAGCACATGCTGCATAATGCGTCTCTTTTCTACGAACGATATCTATTTTTGTTTTATGATATATTGCACTATAATATATTGTAATAAACGATATTATTGTCATCTTAATATCACTCATTATATAATGCCGGAATGACAATTCAATATCATCACAATGCAAGTACACTCTTCCAAAAAACGCATTATATTTTATCCTTTAGAATATTTCATTTTTTTATAGTCAGTTTAATAATTAGGCATTGGAGTCAGAATGTGAAAACGCATATCCTAAATAAATAATAACAAATGTTAACAAAAAAAGAGCAAGGTGAAGAGTAACAGAGGCTGCGATACCTGCTACCAGATCTATTTTCAGCTGTCAGGCACCCACGTGAAAATATACTCAATGGTGTGAAGTAACTAATAACAGAAGCTGCGTCCCAAATGGCACACTATACACTATGCACTATGTACATATGCACTTACACACTCAACAGGATAGTATATGTATGTAGTGGTGTCCCATTTGGCACACTAATGTTTTTTTACCAAGCGGAAATTCAAACCGTTTCCCTGATGACGTTTGACGGTTGTTAAATAAGTGAAATAAACAACCGAATTATCAAGTAATACCTGCCGTGAGTGGTGCCGCATTCACTATCGGGAGGTGATATAATCACTCTCGTAGGAGAATTTTGCTTTCACCATCCAAAATAAATAAAGTTATCCAACATGTGCGTCCGATAGCTCCGCCCCTTCCGCTACGTAAACAAAGCTGCGGTCGTTGAGTGCGTGAAGTGTCCATCATTACACACTTTATGTTAGCGGCTGAATGAGTGCATCATCCGGGTAATTAAAGTGCACTTAATGTTTTTAGAGTTTTCAGTGTGAACACACTACTTACACTATTTATACTACAAAATGGCGTAGAATAGTGCAGAAGTATGCGATTTGGGACGCAGCTAATATTATTGTCATCTTAATATTGCTCATTATATAATGCCGGAATGACAATTCAATATCATCACAATGCAAGTACACTCTTCCAAAAAACGCATCATATTTTATCCTTAAGAATATTTCATTTATTTATAGTCAGTTTAATAATTAGGCATTGGAGTCAGAATGTGAAAACGCATATCCTAAATACATAATAACAAATGTTAACAAAAAAAGAGCAAGGTGAAGAGTAACAGAGGCTGCGATACCTGCTACCAGATCTATTTTCAGCTGTCAGGCACCCACGTGAAAATATACTCAATGGTGTGAAGTAACTAATTACAAATACTCAAATTACTTTAATTGAGTAGTTTTTCCTCAGGAATTGTAATTTACTAAGTAGTTTTATAAAAGATTACTTTTACTGTCCATTGAGTACATTTTTAGTGCAGTATCTGTACTTTTACTCTACTACTTTCCTTCAATCTGCAGTCACTACTTTATAGTGGGGGCACGTGATTAGGGGGCCCCGCTTTGTCGCGATTTTCAATAATTGTAAATCCGGCAACCGCAATAATCAAACTCTTGGGAACAATTGTAGTCGGAACCAAAGTTCACAGGTCTGTGTTCTCTGAACACCTCTCAAGAGGTGGACTACTTTATACTTCAGAAGACGTGCCGCGCTGTTTTATCGCTGCCGGTTCTCATTGAAAATGAATGACTTCTGGCTACTTTGACGCTCTCGCCGCTTTCGGTTTGTGATCGCTCCTCAGTTTGTGAAGGAATCCCCGCGTTGTCACTCCACCCCGCCTCCCTTCCCCGCTCCTCAATTTGTTATCGCTTCCCTGTGTTGTCTTTCACCCCCCCCTCTTCTTTAGGGGGCCCCGTCAGTGATCCCTGCAGGGGGGCCTCCGCATTTTGCGCTACACCACTGGTCTATCTATGGTGATTAGAAAAATCAGTCCTGTGATTTCTGTCCAATCAAATCACACACAGAAGGTAAATCGCCTCATAATGAACTACCTCAAGACATGGGCAATTTATAATCGCAGCAAACTTGGAAACGTTTAAAGCGTTCAAGAAGATGTCCAAAATCTGTACATGCATTGACCCAGAGACTGTTTAGCAGCATGTCACTGTAGAGAAGATGACGGATGTTTACTGTATGATGACCGAAATGGTCTTAAACAGCCAGCAGGCACTGGACATCAACATGATGTCAGATTGACATTGTACCCTAATGTTGCATTTTGTTGAAAATCAGGTTGAAGCCAAAACTCAATGTCAGGCCAACGTCAATGCCCAATGTCTAACCAAAAATCAACCAAATATCAACATCTAATAATGTTGAAGCCAAACGTTGTGTGGACGTAACCATGACGTCTATCAGACGTTGGAGTTTGGTTGCCATACCTGATGAATAAATGTCAGTATTCAACGTCAATAAGATTAAGATGTTGTCTTAACGTTGAATTTTGGTCACTGTTTAACAACCTAAAATAACCAAATATCAACGTCATTTAAAGTCGTTATTGGACATTAAAATAATGTTGTGCCTAAACGCTGGCTAGACATTGAGTTTTGGTCACCTGATATCACAACCTAAATCGAACCTAATATTAACATCTTATGACGTTGTGTGCCTGCTGGGCAATAACTAGGCCCACACGGAATCTGAGCACGCAGAATTCTGCAGATTTTAAGCCAATCATTGATTCTGTTTATTTACTTGTGTAAATGTGTGTAAATCTATATTTATTTAGTTTTTTTATTAATTTCAGTAATACTATTAACTAATATGTAAATGTTTATATAATTTATTCACAATACAGTTTGTAAAGTAATCTTTTGTCTATTTTAGTAGATGTATTATATAGAAGACTTGATTTGTTTACCAAATAAAGTGGATTTAACTGGATCTGCACTGTAAACATTAAATACAAGTTAACTTATAATTCTAAACAACTTTGAGAGATACGGACACTGTCGACAATGTTAGGCGTTTGTTCTAGTTGCTTAGATATTGAAGGCAAAGCACGCAGTACGGCACATCCAATGAGCGACTGCC
Organism: Danio rerio; assembly: GCF_049306965.1. Classification (NCBI taxonomy): domain Eukaryota; kingdom Metazoa; phylum Chordata; class Actinopteri; order Cypriniformes; family Danionidae; genus Danio; species Danio rerio. The sequence continues at coordinate 51,368,539 of NC_133188.1, read as the reverse complement.
TTCATCAACACTTTTTGACACTTATACTTTTAACTTGTTATAAATATACAAACATTTTTTATTTTATTTTAGTGATTAAAATATATATTTTTTGTCAAATCATTTTGTGGCTAAAAAGTATCGGTTCAGGCACCAATCTGGCACCGATACCGTTTTTAAAAGTATTGATTTAGCACCAATATTGAAATAACCCCAAACGATACCCAACTCTAGTAGCGAATAATTAATTAATTTGTTTATTTATTTATATTGTATTTATTCACAGAGGTACATATGAGGTCAGAATTATTAGTCCTCCTAAATTATTAGCCCACTGTATATTTTCCCCCAATTTCCGTTTAACAGAAAGACGATATGTTTATCAACACACTTCTAAACATAATAGTTTTAATAACTCATTTCTGATAACGGATTTATTTTATCTTTGTCATGATGACAGTAAATAATATTTGACTAGATATTCATATTTTTTTAAGATACTAGTATTCAGCTTAAAGTGACATTAAAAGGCTAAATTAGGTTAATTAAGCAAATTGGGGTAATTTGGCAAGTCATTGTATAACAGTGGTTTGTTCTGTAGACAAGCCAAAAAAATATAGGTTAAATGGGGCTAACAATATTGACCTTAAAATGGACTTTTAAAAAAAATTAATAACTGCTTTTATTCTAGCTGAAATAAAACAAATAAGACTTTCCCCAGACGAAAAAATATTATAGGAAATAATGTGAAAAATTCCTTGATCTGTTAAACATCATTCAGGAAATATTTGAAAAAGAAATTAATCAGGAGGGTTATTAATTTTGACTTCAACTGTATATTATGTCCCACTTCAGGCTTCCATAGTAAGACACTGCCGGTGATGCTGTTGTGTAAATCTGTAAATGAACGTTTCAAAGTGAAATAAAAGCTCATGCTCTTGTAGAGAAGGGACAAGGGAATGATGCACACTGAATAGGGAACGTGTCAGTTAGAACACAGTTCATGCACAGAGCTCTTCTAATGACCAGGTTGTGGTCTGACTCATATGCAAAATATGTAGATCGGTGGGTGCGAGGACCAGGATTGAGAAACTCTGCCTTAAGCTAAAAGATGACTTCACATTTTTAAAATCCCATTCTACAAAAGTCACGTTACCTGATTTCACTGATTTCTATGTGAAACTGAGCTTTGTGAAGAAAAGGTAGCGGGATGTGATGCAGTCATCATTTTTTCAGAATAGATGTTTTGTCATAAGTGCTGGAGACCAAAATCAAGATTGCATTTAGATTATTTTGTCCATCAATCCACTCATTCATCCATCTGACTAACCGACAGATAGATAGACAGATAGATAGAAGGACAGACAGATGGATACACAGACAGATGGACGGAAGGACAGAGGGATGGATGGACAGACAGACAGACGGATAGATAGATAGATAGATAGATAGATAGATAGATAGATAGATAGATAGATAGACAGACAGACAGACAGACAGACAGACAGAGACAGACAGACAGACAGACAGACAGACAGACAGACAGACTGACAGACTGACAGACTGACAGACGGACGGACGGACGGACGGACCGACAGACGGACGGATGGACGGACGGACGGACGGATAGATAGATAAACAGACAGACCAAAAAAATGGACAGACGGACAGACAAATAGACGGACAAACAGACAGACGGACAAACAGACAGACGGACAAACAGACAGACAGACAGACGGATGGACAGACAGATGGACAGACGGACAGACAAATAGACGGACGGACGGACAGACAGACAAATAGACGGAAGGACGGTGAGACAAACAAATAGATGAAGGACAGATGGACAGACGGATAGACGGACGGACAGACAAATAAACGATGAAGGACGGACAGACGGACGCACAGATGGACGGACAGACAGACAAATAGATGGACAGACGGACGGACAGACAGACAAATAGATGGACAGACGGACGGACAGACAGACAAATAGACAAAGGACAAATGGACACACGGATAAACAGACAGACGGACGGACAGACAAATAGACGAAGGACAGATAGACAGACAGACAGACAATCAGACGGACGGATAGACGGATGGACGGACAAACAGACGGACGCACAGACAGACAAATGACGGACAGACAAACAGACAAATGAAGGACAGACAGCAGACGGACGGACGGACGGACGGACGGACGGACGGACGGACGGACGGACAGACGGACAGACGGACAGACGGACAGACGGACAGACGGACAGACGGACAGACAGACAGACAGACAGACAGACAGACAGATAGATAGATAGATAGATAGATAGATAGATAGATAGATAGATAGATAGTTAGTGTGAGCGTCTGCTAGAGGGAGAATCTAGTTTTCAGCTGAACTCCAGCAGGCTGAAGGAAACAGTAAAAACTAATGACCTCAGTGTCTTTCATCTAGCAAACAAGAGCAGCTGTTTCATCTTAGAGACTGCAGCTAATTTCCTCACAGCTGCTGAAGTGAACTGTTGTCTCACCATGTCTGTGGAACAATCCTGATAAAAACACTGCTCCGAGCCACTCACCAGAGCTAATAAAACATAAATGCGTGCATAAGGGCCATCTACTTACTACAAAGTCTATTGAGGATGTTTTCTCTTATTCCGAGCACCACAAAACAACTTAATTATTCCACAACAGGTGTGTGGACGGATAAAGGGACGGATAGACGGATGGACAGATGGATGGATAGATGGAAAACAAGCAAACACTTTTCTCTTATCTTACTTTACATGGATTTTTTATTTAATTTTTGTAATTTTGTTTTTGGCTTTTTTTATCAGCCTTTGCTTTTAAAAATGTCAAGTTATTTTTTTTACCTGTAAACATAAATACAAAATGCCATTTTTAATGTTTTATATACATTTTTTTGTTGTTAATGCTTCAATAATATTTAAAAATATGATTTTTATGTTTTTACAGGAGGTTTTTTTATGTTTTTTTTTAATGCTGTATTGTTTTTATGTTCTACTTTAACCATGAATGATGATTATCCTGGCTGTGAACACAAAGTAAATGAGAAATTATAGAAATGATGTTACACCACCAACACTAAAACAAATAAAACTGCAATAACTCAATCATTCATTCATTCATTCATTCATTTTAATCGTCTTTTTCGCAGGGGCAGCAGTCTCCGGAGAGAACCCCAGACTTCCCTCTAGCCAGACACTTCCTCCAGCTCCTCCGGGGGGATCCTGAGGTGTTCCCAGGCCAGCCGAGAAACATAGTCCCTCCAACATGTCCTGGGTCTTCCATGAGGTCCCCTCCCAGTGAGACATGCCTGGAACACCTCCCTAGGTAGGCGTCCAGGAGGCATCCTCTCAAGGCATCCTCTTGAGGCATTCTCTCGAACCCTCCATGAACCGCCACCTTATCACTGTGGAGGGGTTTGAGTGCCTGAGTGATCCTTAGAGTGATGTTGTTGGGCCTAATTCCCTTGTAGGGTCTCCAAAAGCAAAAAAGTCCCCGGGGGGGACAGGTGCAGTTCCAAAACGCTTTATGAGCGA
>NC_133188.1:51277500-51360000 GCF_049306965.1 Danio rerio | reverse complement strand
TTTACAATAAGGTCCCATTATTTAGTGTACAGTTTTAGTTCTCATTCTAGTTCACATTCTCAGTTCTTGTTTAGTTCTTATTCTCCTTAAAGTGCATTAACTAATGTGAGGATTTCAATAGTGCATTAGTAAATGTTGAACTAGGGTTAATGGTTCTTGTCATGCCGAGTTCAGCCTGCATGATTTTTGCCCAGATTTTGACTCGCCGACAGGTTTTAGAGAAATCGCTGGCAAATGCCTGAAATCACAGGCAAATTGGTGCTCGTGCACGTGAGTGACAATCACACAATATGAACTATCAAAGACGCAATCTGAGAAAATCTCTAATGAGTCGCTGATGTCCAAGAGATATTTGGCGTGCTAAATATCTGGAGCTGTCTGCGATTCAAATCATGCCGTGTGAAATGAGTTTCAGCGGGAGGTTGAGGGAAAAGTTAAAAGCGCTCATTTTCGGTTTATTTGGACCCAAGAAATGGAGGAAAAACTAGTGGAGATTTGACAGGAGCACCCATGTCTATTTGACGTTTCATACAGAAAGTTAAAAAAAGAAAGTTCCCCCTCTGATGACAAAGGGAGAATGTCAGTCAAAGTGTTTCTGCAGACTGTTTTTATCAACTGTGATTATAAAAAATAAAATTTAAACATTTTTATTATTAGAAGCAACACATGCTGCTGCCACAAAACTGGGTTTAAACCCCTTATAAAAGTGATTTTTGCATAATAGATCCCTTTTAAAACTTTTCTTTTAAGGTTTGAGGTTTAAACAATACCTCTACTAACAAAACTTCTAAACAACAACAAAAAAAAAAATCTTTCGGAGCTGAGCAAAACACTATGCTCCTTTTATCATATAATGCTGATTCTGGTGTGCTTTTACCGCGATGTAGCAGATGCTGAGAGGAGAGAAGCCGTCGTGTCCTGGAGTCCAGCTTAACAAGAGTTTATTCGCCTCTCGCTTCACCACTGTGACCTTTGACACTTTCTCTGGAAGCTCTGAAAACAAGGAGAAGGAATGTGAAACTACAGTCTAAGAGGTTTGATGGAAAATTTTAAAGCACAAAAGAATTTCAGTGTTAATTCTTGGACTATTTTGTGTTTGTTACTCAGACTATTACAAAATATACATAAATATTTCATTGAACTTATGGTTAAGCATAGCATGAAAAACATAGACTTTTAAATAAAGAAAATAATTTAATAACAATAGATCATTAATTCAATAATTGATAAAATTAAATTAAAAAAATTAATAAATACATATTAATTATATATAAAAAATAAGTATAAAAATAAATAAATAAAATCAAAACAAGAAAAACATTTAAAATAAAATATTTAATAAATATAAAGTAAATATAAAAAATTAATAAATAAAACAAAAATAAACAAATAAAATAAATCCAAAAAAAAACAAAATAATTTAGAAATTATAAATAAATATAAAATAAATATAAGTATATAAGTATAAAATAAATATAAAAATTAAAATTAATAAATAAAATAAAATAAAAATAAAAGAATAAAAGTAAATAGAAAAATACAAATAAAATAAAAAAATAATGAATTAGTAATTAAATAATTAATAAAACTATATATTTAAAAAATAAATAGAAAATTAAATAAAATAATTAAATATAAAAATAAATAAAATAATATTACATTAGAAATTAAATAATGAATTAAATTATATAAAAAAATAATAATAAATATAAAACTAAATAATAAATTAATATAAAAATAAATATATATATAAATTAAATGTAAATAAATAAAATAATAAATAAATGTAAAATAAATATGAAAATAAATAAAAAACAAAAAATAATTAAAATAAAATATAAAATAAATACAACAATAAATATAAAAACAAAAAAAATAAAACAATAAAATATTGTTACAATATTTAATGAAACAAACTCTTAGGCCTTTGCCTTTTATATTGATGTGAGCTTCTCTGGACGCAGTCAGGCCTTTCTCATTGTGAGCTTCACAGCTGAACTGAGTGGGTGCATCAACACCTGCAGAGCAGAAAAATAAAACACTTTTTAACTTCAGTTTGCACAAACTAAAACCTTTATCAGTTTTTTGCCCTCCTGGAAAAACACTGACGCTCCGGAGTTTTCAAAACTAATTCAAAAATAATTCTGACTTCAACTCAAATATGCACTGTAAGGCCAAACGCATGCAGGATTGTGTAACTTTCACCGCCAGCGTGTGGCACAGTACGAGTCTTTCAGTGCCACTCCATGCCAACACTCCAGTCCCACTCGGACACCAGCACAACCATAATATCCCTTTTGTGCGAGTGCATTTCTGCTCATGCTCAGAGACGCACACACTGGGGCTGAAAGGAAACTATTTGTTTGCTGGTGTGCATGCTTTTAGTATCTCCAACTGTCAGCAGACTAAAACACCACACCGGCTGAAAAATGTGGGGAAAAAAGACACATTTCAATAAGAGCTGGTAATATTCAGTACGCAGCAGGAATGATTATGCACTGCAAAAGTATTAGTTGATTCATATGTTCAGTATTTTGGGATACACAGTTGTTTTTGCATTTATTTAGGGTGGCCAAAACAGAAAGAACTCCTTTTCATAAATCAAATAGACAAAATTTGGGCCATCTATATATAAGAAAGCAACAAAAAGAAACAGATTATAAGTATGTCTGTGTGTCAGGAAGAATACGCTAGATTTCTGACAGCCTGTAATTATTGGGTTTGGAGATTAGCCATGGGAGCAGTCTCTGCATTTACATCTGAAATCACTCTGGGATGAGGTTTACAACAACATTACCAAAAGAGTAGCAGAAAGAGCAATGCTTATTACACTAATGTACCAAGGTAATACCAACATTTTCTTTAAAAACCTTAAAGGGGAGCTATTATGCCCCATTTTACAAGATGTAATATGAGCCTCTGATGTCCCTAGAGTGTGTATGTGGAGTTTCAGCTGAAATTACCACACATGTAGGGCTCTATTTTGACGGTCCATGCGCAAAGTGCAAAGCGCAGGGTGCAAACGCATTCAGGGCGTGTCAGAATCCACTTTTGCTAATATAAGGACGGAAAAATCCGCTTTTTGGTCTAAAACTGTTGAGCTTATTCTCTTAATGAGTTATAGGTGTGTTTTGAGAATAATCCAATCTTATCTCCAGTCTCATCTCCCATTCCCCTTAAGAGTCAGTTGCGTTGCGCCATGGTGCATTTGCTATTTACATGACGTAAAGTAAGTGTAAATGGAAAAACTGAGCCTTTGACTAGCAAGAAAACAGTTAAAAAGAGCATCTGCATCTATATTTGTTTCAAAACTATTTCTAAATTCAGTTCTAATTTCCAGCAAACAAATAAATGAACAATAATAACGAAGTGTGCTCAAAGACTGAGTTATATCCTAAAACACATGCTGTGCCCCATATGGTCTAAAACCTGACAGGTGGGCAAATCTAAGCTTGTTTTTAATAAAACAAATATAAATATGCATATAAAAATAATACTGCTAATAATAATAACATTATACAAAAGCAAATTGTTATGAATGAACTGAAAAAGCCTTCCGAGAAGAAAAAGGCATGAAGGCAGTGTTTATTATATTTATGTAGGCTAGAAAATAATATGTTTTGTAATATTTTAATCCTTTATATTTATATCCTATATATAAAAGCTCAAAATAGCAACACGAAAGCAATACACCTCAACATGCCTCCCCTTTTTTTGAGAGCGAATGCATTTGCTATTTAAACAGTGTGCTGCAAAACGCCAAGCTGAAACTAGCAGACAACAATTGTGTCGCGCCTTGTGCCACATTGCGCCAGATGATAGGGCCCGTAATGTTTTATAACTCATATATATATATATATATATATATATATATATACACACACACACACACACACACACACACACACACACACACACACACAAACACACACAAACACACACACACACACACACACAAACGCACGCACGCACGCACGCACACACACACACACACACACACACACATACAGTATATATACATAAATTTTTTTTTAAAGAAATTGCAATTTGAGATTTTTAATTTAGCACCTGGGGTGCGGTTCCCACACAACAACATAACTCGTGGCTGAAATGTCATAGTACGATGCACCATTTGGGAATGGGAACGATGTAGTGACGAGTGTTTCCCAAAGCTGTAGTTGCTCTGTCATTTGAACCACGTTAGTTGTAACGTAAACCACCTATAATGATGCTCTAAACGGGGTGGAGTAACTACTTTTTTAGAGAAAAAAAAAAAACATAATTTCTGGTTGCAAATTTTATTGTTTTAAACACACAGGCATTTAAAAAATAATAATTTGCTTTGGTAAAAACATGCACTCTCTTTCCATATTAATTAAACTGTATGTAAACGGCAAATATGGGGTCTGTGTTTCCTTTACAAATATTAATGAGAATATTCCAAAACATAAAACCATTTAGCTAACAGGTATTGTAATCTCATATATAAATTATATAAATCATATAAATCGTTAATGGTTGTAATTTTCAGTAGGGCATGTATTAAGAAGCTAGCTCTCTAGCTAGCTCTCTGCAACTCTCACATGGTCGCCCACTGAAGCTAAGCAGGGCTGCGCCCGGTCAGTACCTGGATGGGAGACCACATGGGAAAGCTAGGTTGCTGCCGGAAGTGGTGTTAGTGAGGCCAGCAGGGGGCGCCCAACCTGCGGTCTGTGTGGGTCCTAATGCCCCAGTATAGTGACGGGGACGCTATACTGCTCAGTGAGCGCCGTCTTTCGGATGAGACGCTAAACCGAGGTCCCGACTCTCTGTGGTCGTTAAAAATCCCAGGATGTTCTTCGAAAAAGAGTAGGGGTTTAACCCCGGCATCTTGGCCAAATCTGCCCACTGGCCTTTGTCCATCATGGCCTCCTTACCATCCCCATATTCAATTGGCTGCATCACTGTCTCCTCTCCACCAATCAGCTGGTGTGTGGTGTGCGGTCTGGCGCAAAATGGCTGCCGTCGCGTCATCCAGGTGGATGCTGCACACTGGTGGTGGATGAGGAGATCCCCCCCCACTGTGTAAAGCGCTTTGAGTGCCCAGAAAAGCGCTATATAAATGTAAGGAATTATTATTATTATTATTATAAGAAATGAAGAAAAATCCTACTTAAAAAAATTATTAGAAGTAGAAACTAAAGTAAACTTAAAGTAGAACTAGTATTCTCATTATAAACTTTTTATTTTTATTAATATTATTATTATTACTATTATAAAGTATGATATTGTTTATTTATTTACTTTTTAAAAAATCTACTTTTCCAACTTTGACACATTTAAACCACTGCAAAAAAATTTCTTACCAACAGGGCCATGTCATATACAGTACAGTACATTTCTTTTAAAAATATTAACGTATGCTATATATTTTGTGTTCACAAGCTTTGGAGACATAATGTAAATTCTGCTATTAAATTATAGGTCACCTACATAGGTCATGAGCATGGCTGCATTCAAAATGGCATAAATGTTTTCAAAGTGCACTATGAAGGGAACGCAATTGTCAAAACGAAGATTGGTAAAAATGAACTGTTCTAGAATACTTTGAAAGCAAATTACACCTAAGAAAGGTGACCTTGAGCTTTTTTTTTATTATTCTAAGTTTAAATGTTGGAATGTTCAAAAGGAATAGGGCATAGGGAGGATAACAAGAAATAGAACACAACCAGAAACCATGTTTCTAACTACAGCTCCAGAGGTGTAGTTGTAAGCGTACAAGTTTGTGGCTTAGTTTGAGTATGTTCGTTGGAATGATGGATTTGGAAAACGCCAAATTAAGACGATGTTCGTAACAATGGAACTTGCGACATTAGTTGGCTAACGATGGTTTTTAGAAATGCACCCCTACCCAATCAGCAGTAACTGAAAGAAAGAAATGCAACTTCTTTATTTTAAATCAGTTGAGTCAGTATTAAGTGTCAACAACTGCTTACAATCAGATCGAAACATAAATGGAAACATATTTGCTGTAGAAGCTGTGTTGTGGGTTAAATGAACTCAGCATTCATGTGCACTTTTTTTAAACGTGAGCCGTAATTACTGGCTATAGTCCCTAAGATGGGAAACTTCATTTCCAGTTCTGACTAGTTCCCTTTTAATGGAAACACACATCACAGTGTCCAGAGAATGAAAGAGAAAGAAAGTGTCTGTGTGTGCATTACGTAACGCATCCATTGTGTGGAGACGGACAGTGAGGCTGAGCTCAACATGGAAAATCAGAGGCTTCTGTGTTCACATTGTTTGAAACTCGTTCAGTAAGAAGTGGACTTTAAAGAAGAAATGCATGGGCCAAAGTGTGATTTTAATGCCGTCTTTTGGTTTAATATAAATATTAAAATAATAAATACGCTTCACAGATCATGTAAACAGACATCACCTTTATGGAAGGACACTATATAACTTCAGGTTAAGTACAGTGAGGAAAATAAGTAACACATCACCAGAAAACATATGTATACAGGTGCTGTTGACTTGAAATTTTTCCTGGATGTTGGTAACAACCAAATAAATCCATATATACAAACAAAAAACTCTAATTAGTTTACAAGTGAAGTTATGTGTAATAAAATGAAATGACACATTCATTGAACACATGAAGAAAGGAAGGTGTAGAAAGCAGACATGTAAAAAGTACTAGAAAAGTACTAGAGAAAATGCTCTCTAAGCACCATACCTAACTGTAAGTGGATGTACTAAAGTATGCAACATTTTTTGTTCTTTAAGTATTGCAAGTAGTTTATTTAAAAAATTACTAAAGTACTGAAAGTAAAAGTACAAGTATTGTGTAATGTAGTTATTAAAGAAAGCAGTCAGAAGACATCATATTGGTTTGTTTATGTTTAATATTTTTTTGGGACACGTGATTAAGCAGAACGAAAAGAAACATGGCTTACGATTTATATGAATGAGGATACTGTTTTTCTCTCGCGCTTGAACCACAGATCTGACAGATTATAACAGCTTCAACACACACCTTTCTAAGTTGTGTGTCACAAAAACACTCCGTAATCCACTCAAAATGCTATTGAAATCCATCTTCGGATCGCAAATTACCAGTTGTAAATGCTGTAAACAGAAGTTCTAAACATTCTACCGAAAGACGCTGGTCGCTATGGCGCCCTCCATCCAGCAGCCAAGAAAAAGGTCTGTAATTGTAACGAGTATCGGTGTGAATCTACACTGGTCTCACAGTTTGGTTCGGTTACGATTATCATGCCATCGATTCGGTTCAATTCGATATCTTGGTGCATCTTGGTGCATCGGCGATGCTTTCCATTCATAATTAGATTTTTTCTTTACAGGACAAGATTTTTTTTTATTTAAAATCTATAAATATATTAATATTTCTATATTATTTGTAATACAATTTTGTTCTTTAATACAACAATAAGATATATGAACTGTTTCAGCTGAAATTACCACACATAAAATGTTTTACAACTCTCTGAAACTGACCCTTTTAGGTTTTGATCCTAATTGTGCTGTTTTGGTTGCTTTAAATTCAAATGACATTGTGCTCTTTACAAAAGAGGGCGGAGCTACAAATGCATGTGCATCAGCATAGTGGCAGATTTTAAAAAAAGACTAACTTCCTATGCTAATGAGGGAGAGATGGTCACTAATGGGCGGGGCTTTCTTACTCTGATGACACATAAAAAGGGAGAATATCAATCAAAGTGTCAATCACACCATTAAAGCCTGGCTATATTAACACTGTCGCCGAACAACTGTGTTGAAACACCTTATAAAAGTGATTTTGGCATAATAAGTCCCCTTTAAAATAGCAAGCACATAGTATGGTGCTATCTATCTAAACAAATAAAATGCAACCTAAATTTCAGCAAAAGCTGCAAATTCTAATAAGTCTAAGATAAGTATATGTGTTTTTTTATAAAGTTAAGCACAGCACAGCATCTGCACACAGAACACTATTGAGGTGGTTTTCAGTGTGTCACAGCGGCGGTAAAGGTGATAGATTGCCAAATACCATTCATCTTCACAAACTTGCAACGAGATGCACTCATAAATTAAATTTAATTTATTACAATTATAACTGTTGTAAAATTAACACATTAAATGACTGTCCATAATAACACAGGTCTATAATAACCAAAATAATGGTCCAGCGTTCTCAACAGAAATACTTCATTTATTAATAATTAGTAGTAATAACAACAACAACAACAGTATAATAATAATAATAATCTGATTATTATTCCTATCATTAAGCTGTTGATATTTATATTATTAATAATAATTATAATGGTAATAATAATAATAATAATAATAATAATAATAATAATAATAATAATAATAATAATAATGATAATAATAATAATAATATTAATAATAATAAATATTATATTATATTATATATATTAAATATTATATTACATTTTTTCTTTTTTTAATATTTCCCAAACGATGTTTAACAGAGCAAGGAAATTTTTACAGTATGTCTAATAATATTTTTTCTTCTGGAGAAAGTCTTATTTGTTTTATTTCGGCTAGAATAAAAGCAGTTTTTAATTTTTTAAAAGCCATTTTAAGGTCAAAATTGGAGTCAGGTGATTGGCTGGGCCATTTTACAGCTTGATTTTCTTTCTCTGAAAGCATCTGAGAGTCTTCTCGGCTGTTTTGGATCATTGTCTTGCTGAAATGTCCACCCTGGTTTCATCTTCATCCTCCTGCTAATGTAGATGTTGGACTGAAGCAGCTGATATTCATTTACACTGAGGAAGGGCAGAGAGTTGCTGAAGAACTACTGAGAGATTTCAGCTGCTGTCTGGGCTTTTACTACCTTTCTACCAGAGATGTATAGTAACGAAGATGCTTTCAGAGAAAGAAAATCAAGCTGTAGAATGGCCTAGCCAATCACCTGACTCCAACCTGATACAAAATACAAAATAAAAATCAGATTTGATGGACGAGACCCACAGAACCATTAAGATTTTGACACTGTTGAAGTCAATGAGCAATGCATGTGACTTCATTCTCCATATTAAAAAAAAAAAACCTTGATCCAACTACAAGCTTTCCAACTTTTTATCGGTTTTATATTTTCTAAACATGAATTGTCACTGTTTTAGAGCACACTAGCTTATAGATATCCTAAAACTAACTGTACTGATGCTAACATCTAAAGAACTTTGTAATTTCATGAGACCTTTAAGTCAGCTCTGTCCTTTGATCAGGGTCTAAAATAAAAACACTTGCAACTGCATCTATATTTACCTTCATTGTACTTATTTATTTATTATCATGTAAAAATCTTTTAGTTTAATAGGTAACTTTGTATAATATATATTTAAAAGAATGTGAGGTACAGGGCTTCACCTTAGGTCTGATCGTTGACTCTTCACAAATCTCTCAGCAGGCTCCCGGGGCCCCTAAATGAGCCTTTTGTTTGTGTGTGTGTGTGTGTGTGTGTGTGTGTGTGTGTGTGTGTGTGTGTGTGTGTGTAATATCAGCACTGCTGCTTTAAAGCACCGGCTGAATAAACTTTAACCATAAAACTCCTGCTTTCACAATAACTTAGGTTTACGCTTGTTGCCAAGAAACCGATTACCATACCGAGGAGATTAACCATAAAAACATTTAACCCTTCACTGAAACCCTGAGCAAGAGCTAATCTCACTGATACCATGCTAGGGTATTCCAGAAGGGCATTTTAATGTGGTTGCTATGGGGCTCTGAGTGGTTGCTAGGTGGACCAATCAAGAAAAAAATAGGAGGGGGGGGGGGGGCTGTTAATTTATTTAATTTTCACATATTAATTTGTTAAAATATACATTTTAATACACATGAAGAAACAGAACAAACTGAGACCAACTAAATCCAGAAGAACTTTGGCAATGTCTTTAAGATGCTTTAAAACACCCACCAGCAATGCTACCTGAAAAACGATGTCCAGTGTGGTCGTAGCTTTGATTTGGGTAATACAAGTTAGTTGATAAGTAAAATGTATTTATGTATTTGAAAGCGTCCTCAATTAACTGTATTTTACAGTGCCTAAAACTTTGAACAGTACGGCGTAGGGTTGGATGACGTCGACCAATTTGGCATCATAGAATGTCTAATGTGAAACATTGCGATGGATGATGGCATCGTCATCGCAGCCGGTGAATTAATTATTTATGAATAATTAATTAATACATAACGGATGAATTATTTGTAGCCTACTGTTTCAACTACCAGACCCGCATGGTCTTTGTTTTACCTATAACCAAATCATAAATAAATAGGGTATATGACGAGCTAGTGCTGTTCCCATGCTGATACACTTCCGGTGACCTGTTATTGTGAACTTGTTCTCATTTTATACAGTTCCTTATACAGCATCGATGTTGTAAAGTCATTAAAATACATTCAGTAAATAAACTTTAGCATTTATTTAGTTGCTCAAGCGTAAAACGAGACAAAAAGCCGTTTACTCGCACGCGCCCATCAGAATCGGCAGGCTAACGCAGAAGCTCCATTGAATATACTGGGGTAAAATAAATGCTCATATTATAAAGATATGGCGGAGGGGAATGTAATTTAATGCAGTGCTTCTTGTACAATCTGAGACCCACTTTAAATCGGATATCACTCAGCTAGTGGAGATCGCTGATTTTTAAAGAAAACAGACCTTAAACGCACCGGATTTTGCATTGGCATTCAATTTGCCGGAAGCGCTTAACCCAGGTTACTGGCAAATTAAAAGTCCTATTAGCATGCTTCGGCATATACCCCATACAGACAGGTTACACACAAATTACCACCTGTCAATCACTTTTTCCGCGAGACTCTGGCATTAATAGGTGATCTGTGTCATTATAATGACGTCAACAAACTTGTTTGGTAAAAAAGATGCACAACCAACAGCAACCAACCAACAGTATCTAAAGTTTCTGCTAAAACTACACAAGCATGAAAGCGAAAGAATATAGCAGTAAACAGATGCTGTGACAGGTTACCTGATAGATTCAAAAGACCCAAGAGTCGTTAGATAGAGATAAGGTGAATTAAATATCATGTTTAACAACTATAGTGAGAGCCATCCAGCGGTACATCCTTGATAAACTGTCTGACTTGCACTGCTCTCTAGGGTTGTGCTCAAAGCACAAGCTGACTGCCTGGAGCTCTGACGAGCTCATATGTTGCAGCCAAGCGGCAACCTCCCGCTCTAAAACTAAAACTGCAATTCATCCGAAATTCCGCTAGTCGTGGCCGCTCCTGGCTCCAAAACAGAGCAAATTTCAATTGAGCCCACTGTTAGAATGGCCAACTTTACAGCAGAAAAAAAGGTGTTTACAGCCTGGTACAAAAAAAAGATTTTGGTTAATACAGCTAATATTACCCTTCATGACAAACTGTGAGGGGGGTGAATTTTTTTATAACTCATCCGTTTCCTTTATATTAAGTTATATTAAGTTTGCATAATTAAGGGAGTGGCCACTTGAGTGACAGTTAGGTCTCGTTGGTCGCCGTCACGTCACCTCTGCAGATTAGCCACTGAACTCGGCATATTTATCGTATTTCTGTGTTGTTTTATGTGGCTTTACACACTCAACTGCCTTTTGGACTTGTTTCCTACAATTATTAGATGGCATGGCATGCTGAGTGAACTTAATTGTGCTCACAAACCATTCACGTGGCCTCCGTTTCCCATGTGAGTAAAGTTATATACTTATATACCATCTCTATACATGTATTTGTTTTATTTAAGATAATTTATCTTTATATTTATATTTAGAGCTGTAATGCACTCCAGAATCTGACGGATTGATTAGCTGTAAGCTCTAGAACAGTCATCTGAAGCGTTGTCATACAGTGTTATGCTGGATTTCATCAATAGTCTTACATTAACTAACACAGACTATATCTGAAGTGTTTGTAAGTAATTCGCGTTTTCCTCCTGTTGAAAAACGTCATAATAACAATGTTTAGTGGCTCAATGTATTACAGCAGTGTTTTTAAAAGTCTAAACACTTTATTGATATAGTATACAACCAAGCACAAGTGGTCAGAATACAAACAAGTCACAAGTGATAAAGTATTAAGCATTTCTCCCAAAGTAAAGTGTGTCTGAACCAGGTCCAAGCTAAATGCTAGCAGGTGTCTGTAGCTCCGCTCACTCTCCGACTCTTTGCCCTTGTTTGGTATCCCGCCGTGAGTGTGATGACGCGTGACCAAAATGGCGACGGTTGGCCGCGCCTACTTGTGGCTTCTTTTGTGCTCTTCAGAAACCTATGGGTGACGTCACGGATACTACGTCCATATATTTTACAGTCTATGGTTGCAGCACATGCCAGAGTGTGTGTGTGATCACGTGATGTGCGTTTTCAGTGGTATGGTGTAGACTGAGATATTTTCAGAAATGCTAGGTGAAATGTCAGTGTGGATGTGGCTCATTTTTGTTCAAAAATGCCATTTGAAAACCAAGACGTCTTCGTGTAAACGGGGCCTGAGTGGGTATTTTTTTTCAAGCGGGTTGCTTCTGCGAGGGGGGGCGGGACTAAGAATCATGATGCCGGCTCAGCATTATGATATCTACCGGCCATTGTCCGATGGTATCATCTATCGACCCAACCCCAGTACTGTATGTGTACTATGCTCAGCATATACGAGTTCACCCCTTACAAATCTCTCAGAAATATTTTTAATAGGAAGCTTTATAATATTATATTTGTGCATATACATTAGATTAGTCAATACTAAAGCCCAATCTGGAGCTTATCTAACTAAATAACTAATGATAACAGTGCAAAAGCCAGTACACTCAAAAAAAAATTATTTTTTATTTTTTTTGCAATATTTTGCTTGAATAAATTTGTATTGTATTTTCATTTCTAAATATGTTTGGTCACTAAAATATTATTTTAATAAATATATATGTGCATATAAAAGTAATATATAAGGTTGAAGTCAGAATTATTAGCCCCCCTGAATTATAAGCAATTATTAAGTTGGCGGTTCATTCCGCTGTGGCGACCCCAGATTAATAAAGCCGACAAGAAAATGAATGAATGAATGAACATGTATGTATGAATCAACAACAATGTCAATAAAAATAAAGAAATTGATGCAATTACACCACTTGATTAGATCAAAAAGGACAGAGCCACAGTTTAAAGCACTGCAGTCACGCGTTCCTCTCTGTAATCAGTGTAATCTGACTCCATTATCAGAGTAAACGGCTTGTCATCAGTAGAAGATTTTATCCACTGCACTAATAACACAAGTCTCTTGAATGTAGTTTCATCCTCTCAAAGTTCACCTCTAAACACAAGCTGATTAATCAAAGTTGCTTTGTTTTCGCTATGTGGAAATGTTTCCAAATCCATGCAACTGTGTACTGAAGCAAACATAAAGACCAGTTTCAGCTGCACGTCGAGTTACATTTCGCAATAGCTGTTTGTGCACATTTTCCATAACTGCAGAAAATGAAATGTGCAGGATGATCTCAGCGATGGGGATTCATGACCCTGCTTCAGGAATGTGAGATTACCATCCAGAAAAGTGGAAACTATAATGACTGACACAATAAAAATAGATTTAAGAGGTTTAATGGCATCCACTGTTTGGAAAGTAAATGGATAAAAGAGCTGAGGAGTTCATGTTGCTATTGAAATAAGGGTTTTCATTCCAGACCTGCTAGTGCTGTGTGTATATACACACACACACACACACACACACACACACACACACACACACACACACACACACACACACACACACACACACACACACACACACACACACACACACACACACACACACACTCACACTCACACACACACTCACACACACACTCACACACACACACACATATATATATATAAACAGTAAAATGACAACTCTTGCTTGAACAATTTCAAATGCTGTATTGGCAACTAAAACAAAAAATAAATTTCTAACATAATTAAAAACAATTTATTAATAATGCAACAACAACAACAACAAAACAACACCAATATTAATAATAATAATAATAATAATAATAACACAAAATGATTGAAATAATAATAAAAATAATGTTATTCATGTTTTTACTACTACTACCACCATCGCTAAAACTAATGATAATAATATATAATAATAATAATAATAATAATAATAATAATAATAATAAAATGTATTACATATATTTTTTAACAAAAAATATAAGTTTAAATAATTACAAATGTTGCATTGGCAAATAACTGAAAAAACAAGTAATTTTAACAAATAATTTTAATATAATATTTATTAATATTATATAATTTATTCATATAATATATAATTTATTTATTAAACTATATTATATTTGATTGGATTAATAATATTAATGATTGGAAAATAATGGATTATGATGCAATGACAACACAACACCACCACCAATAATAATAATAATAATAATAATAATAATAATAATAATAATAATGATAATAATAATAATAATAATAATAATAATAATAATAATAATAATAATAATACAAGTAATGATAATAATAATAATAATTAATATTATTATTTAAAAGCATTTATTTATTTATAAAATAATTGTATAAAATATTTTTTGTGTAGGATAATGCAATATTATAACACATCACCATCATCATCATCATCATTTCCTTTAACTTATGTATTATAATATATTATTTATTTATTATTATTTATTTTTTATGAAGGACAACTACTTTCATGACAATATACATATTATTAATATGATCTAGGAATATGCTTTAATCTCTCGCAGAGTTGGTTTGGTTTTTATCGTTTCCTGTGTCAGCGATGCATGTTTTCCTGTAATTGGCGTGTCCTGATTCACCACAGGAACAGATCGTCATTTTTTTATCAGCAGTAACACGGTTTACTGAAGGGTCATTTAGAGTCAACAGGCTCTTGGGAAATAACTCTTTAACCTTGTGACCCAACTTCCAATTCTCTAAAAACTAATCATGAGGGCAGCAAATCTGTTACTGTAACAAAACAAACATTATTTAGCCCTGATCATGTGTCGATCACTTCTGTATTCAGAATATGGTGTATTTTCCAGATTTTCTATTAAACTCTTTATGAGCGATACACTGGTCCCGTAAAGTATTTTATGTTTAGGTGTTTATGTTATTTAAGCAGTAATGTTATCAGATCCTGCCATTCAAAGTTCTGTTAAGGGTTACATATCAAAGATTAGGGGGGGGGGGATTCCAGATACATATATATATATTGGCACCATGTAAGACTTATCACAAATACTTTGATGTCTTTGACAATTCAAATATGAGCTGAAAGCACAGAGACAATCGGCTCCACAACCCACCAGGTGGGAATGCTGGAAAACCAGCTCCCCTCCATTCCTTCATTTACATTTGAAGCATCCCTGTTCACCCACCCTTTCTACATACTACACTCGAACAGAATGGTCAATTCAAAGTCTGAATGTTCTAAATCAACCCAAGTGACTTCATCTATCGTGTTTGATATCAATTGAAATGCCTCAGTGTGATGGGTACATTAATCTCATTTCCTCAGAAATAGACATAATAAAATATATATATATAACTTCAGGTAACTTTTGAACCACTGTGAAGGGTGTGCCTTTTCTATAGGCAGAAACTCTCCCACTAAATGCAAATGCCTTTTGTTAATCACACACCCCTTTCCTCGAGGAGATTTTTTGATTGACTACTTAAGGTAAAGTTTCTAAATGTTATATAATGAGGTCAGCCCCCTATGTATATTTTGAAGTCAGGTATGCATCTTTTAATCTTGGATTTGTCTTTGAGAATTGGATGTCTTGTATTGATCGTTTATGAATTGACTGAATGAATTGGCATAATACACATTTACCTGACTAATAAATTGTTATGTGTTGAATTATTAGTTTGTGTTATCACCTCAAGAAGATTACGGTAAGTCCACAGCACTAAAAGCCCCTGTACAGGATAGTAACGGACTAAAACACGATAGACGGAGCAGTGCGGCACGCTATACAATGTTCTTGGAACTTTGACTGACACATTGGCATTAATTGATGTATACATATACTGTAAAAGGATATCTAAGGGAATAGACCTTCATCTCTAAACTTATAATACTATTTGGATAGTATAGTCAGAGCCGGCGCGTCCATAGAGGCGACCTAGGTGGCTACTTAGGGCGGCAGAATACAGAGGGCAGCGCGTCCCCGACACTACCCTCACCACCCACGCCCTCAGTAATATCCGCTTCTAGTGCCGTCTAGAGACCGTCCTTTGCCTACAGCGGCAGTTCAGCTTGCTCCAGCCCTGAATATAGTGATTACTCAAAGTTATTAATAGTTTAAGTATGACTGGTCTGCTTAATTCTATAGTAATGATCGTTGCATGACTAAATAGCTCTGTCTGATTTAGTAGATAGCAGCTTGATGGGAACCGCCTAAAAAAAATATCCTAATCTATCCTAATAGAGTGGAGGAACTATGACGTCACTTTGTAGGCTAATCGGCTGCTAGCATAAAACTGGTTCCCT
Organism: Danio rerio; assembly: GCF_049306965.1. NCBI lineage: Eukaryota > Metazoa > Chordata > Actinopteri > Cypriniformes > Danionidae > Danio > Danio rerio. Next base: position 51,343,482 of record NC_133188.1, on the reverse strand, counting down.
CGTGAAAATCCCTATAGGATTTTCCCATAGGCTTTTCGAAGATTGCAAATAATAAGCTCTGTGTTCCAACACTGCTCATTACACTTACACGTTTTGTCCAGCCGGATAATCCTCACACGAAAATACAACTTGGAGCACTTTTGGATCTTAAATGCAAACGCAAGAGTAAAAAAGCTAACATTAGGCTATAAACGGACTACAGAGCCCTCGGGGCGCTCGTCTGTGACGTCAGCCCCACCCTGCTACAGACAACTTATTAAGCTTATTTTTAGAAATAATGTCCATGACAAAAAGTTAATATCTCTGTATATTATATTATAATCCACGCTATATATTATAAATAATATAATAATAATAATAATATTATAAATATATATTATAAATAAATAAGCAAAAACACTTAAACCTACATGCCTTTTGGACCGTTTTTACGTGGGAAATACATCTGTTTTGCTTTGCGGTTGTTCTAAAAGTTTTAAAACTGTGTGTATAAATCTGCCTTTATAGTATTATCATAAGACATGTTTAAATAAGTGTATCGCTCGTGCACACAGCCTGCTTACCTTAGCAGACGACAGAAATGAGGCGTGAGGAGGAACAAGTCTATCAAATGCCTGCAAGTTCCATCATCATGGACACAGAGCAACATTCAATATTCCATTTATGTCACGACGTACAGCGAAAAGCAGCCCATACAGTCACATCTGCTATACGTTTTATGGGGGAGTGTAAATATTGCAGTTATGACAGAATTAAATGGTGTTCAGATGAATAAAAAAAGACGAAAAATCACTTGATCACGTTAAAATGACAGTTAATATGTCTGTATTTTTACACATTTTTTCACACGTTTGCATTACTGAGAGCAGGAAAGGGACAGGCAGCACTGGTGAGCAGTATCTTCATAATATTGTTTAATTAAAATAAATGATCAACATTTATTCTCGACAGCCTTTACATGTGAAGGCATTATCTATACACAATCTGAATTCTTAATTAGAAAAACACAAAAAACTATAAAATACTATTCATGAAAATACCTAAATAACAGACAAATCCAAATGCCCAACACAAGCGAGCTGCGCTCCAGACCAGATCAGCTCGATGACGTATAATGTCTCCGACACCGCCTGTAGTCCCATTTAGCAACTTGATAGCAGCCGTCTTTTTAAAGAAGCATGGCCGAATTAAAAATTCAAAAGTGTGCTGTAACTGATGTGATTTATGTCATAGAACAAAACGTGAAAATATTTTGAATTTGTGTTAGCCACGGACCTTATTTAAGCGATTTTACTGAAACCCCATTCAAAAAACCCATTGACTTTGGGACGAGGGAACCGGAAGTGCTAAAATGCTAACTCGCTTCCAGGTTTTTGCATACAAATTGACATCATAGTTCCTCCACTCTATAATCGCCACTGTTTAGTGAACAAGACTGACATGCTTGTGCTTAAGAGATTGTAGACTCGGCTGGTACAAATATGTTATAGGAATCCGAATGAACAAGAGTAACATACAATAATGAACTGAAGAGAATATTCAATTGTTAGGACTGCGTTGTTTTGTTTGTGTGTTTGATTTTGATTCCAGATTGGGGGCGTGCCTTCAGCGCACCTGATGCTGGTCAGCTCCCTTATTTAAACCCCGGCAGAGAGTTTGTCGGGGTCGCTGTCCATTCACTTGGCAGTTGGCCAGAGCCGCGCTCCTATTTGGGCATTATGCATTCTTTCGCATCCATACACGATCACTGACAACATTTACCGCATCCATTCATTTGCATTTCACACTGATTGAACATACTGATACTGATATTTTGGAGTATATAATTTAAATTGAGTTAAATAAATATTCTTTTTGATTATACTTCTCCTTGTCGTCTCCCTCATTATGTTGCATCCTTGAGCCAGGTGTAACATCAATCATAATCTAAAATAATTTTAAAAGCAACAAAATAATCTTATCAATGTTTTATAATTGGAGTCAGTTGAAACGAGGATAAATATAGTAATATTCTAAACCACCTCATATAAAAAATGGAGTCGGATATGAGTTAAGTTTAAAGTAAATCAACATTGTGCACTGGAAAGACCGAACATGCAGTGAACCTTCGTCCACCAGTAGACACCGTCATTGGACTAACTGGCTGGACCCTCCAACCACAATTAAAAGTAAACATGACATTTCTTCTCAACCACTTTCCCCAGCATGAAGAAATTTGATAGGATTGTTGTCTTAAGGGGTCAGTACTTCCATATCATACCCCTCTATTACAATTTCATGCTTTTCACCTACAGATGGAGCCTCTTTTTGAGCCATTTCTTTAAAATGACCTTTTTACTCGTTGTTAGCAGTGTATTAAGGAGACATACACCAATGCAAAGTCATTTTTTGAATATACTGTATAGCACTAAAAATACTACATGTTCTTACCTTCAATGGGGATGATGCTGGACGACTGGTTGCTCTCCAGAAATCTCTTGCCTTTGTGGAGCCACTTAATAGTGACCGGATTTGGGGGTCCGACAGCTTCACAGGTCAGTGTGAAAGGTGTGTTTCTTGTGATGTTCACATCACTCGGCTGTATAATGAAGGTCGGCAGGCCTGAAATCGAGTCAAATGTGGCAAAACATCAAATGTCTGAAACGCATAACTAGTGCTTGAATGCATTTGTATATATGCATTTGACTGATCTTTTGCATTTAAATGTTTTGTTCATGCATCAACTGAGAATCAAATCCATGACGGTGTCGCTAGTGTCTTGCGAAACAGTGCATAAAATGTACATTTGAGAGAAATTAAAATTATTTTAAAATAATACTCAAGTCATGTTTTAAAAAAAGTCTTAATTTGGCTGAAAAAAAATATATTTGTATTATTGGACTGATGCTTTTATCATTTGCATTTAAGTGCTTTGTTTTTATGCATCAACTGGGAATCAAATCCATGATGGTGTTGCTAGTGCCACATAAAAAAGTGCATAAGAATATACAGTTGAAGGTCAAATTATTAGCCTACTAGAGAAATTTGTATTCTTTTATAAATGATACACAAGTGATGTTTAAAGAAAGTCCTATTTATTTTAATTTGGCTTAAATATATATATATTTCTTGATAGGCTACAGAAAACACTGTTGTCCAATGACTTGCCTAATTAACCTGACAGGTCTAGTAAACATATTTAAACCAGATAAGCCTTTAAATTGCACTTTAAGCTGAATAATAGTATTAAAAAAAAAACTTCTAAATAACAAGTGAAATATGATGCACTGTAGAGGTCTGCAGTACAGCCGTGGGAATAAGCTGCCGAATAAAACATGGTAGCGGTCGGTAACTCTGGTGTAATTCGAACGAAAGTAATAATAATATATACTATATATATATATATATATACGGGCTAATAATATAATAATATAGTGACCCCGAATCCTGACATTATTTTGAAATGGCATATGTGTGATTTCTTTATTCTTACTGAGCACCAATACAGCCAGTGCTCACGACTACAACACATGCTGAAGGCATGACCAGTGCTTTCTGCATGTGCTTTTTGATCACAGGCTGTGCGCGCATCATCTGCATAACAGTCCTCAGTGTGGGCTTTACCAACATGGGAGAGCAAATGATAATGCGCTGTCCTTCAGCTTGCACTAGAAAAGGGTCAGTTTACTGTTGAGAAACCAGGCAAGTCTAATGTATATCTTTTTCATCCGTCATAGACGCAAATGGAAAAATAATACCCTTTGCGCAATGTGATAATACCTTAAAGATTTACCCTTAAGAGCTGATTTATACTTCTGCGTCAAGCACACACGTATGCTACGGCGCAGCCTACGCATGGACGCATAGCCCTCGCCGTGGCTGTCGGCGTAGCTGGCGTGCACCTCTCAAAAAAATGTAACTACACGTCCCAACGGGGGTAGCGCAAGCCCTGTGATTGGTCGGCTTGGTAGCGCTGATGAATGTGGGTGGGAACGAGAGCCGCACAAGCCAGATGGATTGATTGTTTACAAGTGTGGAGTCCTGTGAAGGAGCTCCTGATGGAAAGTTTTGTTTTGTGTTTACCTCATAGTTAAAGTTGTTGCACGTCCGCCGGTTCCTGCCTCAAAATGAGCGAGTTTGAGCCACTTGTACATTCAGGAAGTGTTCAGAAAAAACAAAACACCAGCGAAGAAACTCGACACAGAGAAACATAAACACCTCACTGCTAACTAGCGTTTCGGAAGTGGTATTGCAGAGCAACAGAGACAGCGCAGAAGTATAAATGCACAGCTACGCATGTTGCATGCTCCGTGGGTCACGCCGATCACTTGATGCAGATGTATAAGTCAGGCTTTAACAGTCACAAGACTGGAACCTCAGGTTTAAAGCGAATTCACACTTAAGCCTGGTTTATACTTCTGTGTCAAGTGATCGGCGTGACCCACGGCGCATGCAACGTGCATCACTAACGCTAGATGGCAATGAGGTGTTTATGTTCCTCTGTGTCGAGTTTCTTCGCTGGTGTTGTTTTTTCTGAAAGCTTCCTTAGTGCACAAGTGGTTGAAACGCTCTCATTCTGAGGCAGGAACCAGCGGACATGCAACAACTTTAACCATGAGGTAAACACAGAACAAAACTTCCCATCTGGAGCTTCTTCACGGAACTCCACACTCGACTGTAAACAGAAACAAAACAACAGGCTCTTGGTCCCACCCACACTCGTCAGCGCTACCAGGCCGACCAATCACAGAGCTTGCACTACGCGTCGTTGCAATGAGTAGTTACATTTTTTTGAGAGGTGCACGTCAGCGGTGTCACAGCGAGGGCTATGCATTCACAATTAGGCAGTACCATAGCATACGCGTGCGCTTGACGCAGATGTAAAAATCAACTTTAGCTGATGACTGATTATAAAGCTTGCCTGGCATGCTGTCCCGGGAGAGACTATAAGATCCTCAAGCCCAGGACTCCCTGCAGGGTGAGAGGGGAGTTTAAGCTCAGGTAGATCTTAAAACTCCTCTGCTGTAGCAGCTACTGAACAGATAGTGATTGCTCTTAAGAGATGATTATTTACTGGAGCATGTCTATGGTGTCGATTTGGATTCGTCTAATTGGCAAGTCATGAATTGGCTAATGCATGACCAGCTGTGTTCAATCATAAGCACGTGATTCTCTCATAATTAGTTTATAATAAACTTCAATGAGCCTACAATCCTTGCACAACCTACAGTTTTATCTGTTATCTCTCTCTTTTGGTAGTACCCAATTTAAATGTGAGATTTTGGAAACCAGATCTAAATTTAGCAAAATCGGTCAGGTTGGGTGGAAAATTATTTTAAGCAGGCAGTGGGTAAACAAAGGCTGAATATACTGCAGGAGTGATTGGTGTGGAATAAAATCTGGTGGGAGCAGAACTAAAAAAAATTGTCCTGCGCAGACCTCTAATGTACTGTCATCATGACACAGACAAAAGAAATTAGTTATTTAAAAATTAGTAATTAAAATAATTATGTTTCAAAATGTTTTGAAAAATATTTCCTCCAGTGAACAGCGCTTGGGAAATATTTGAAAGAGAATTACAATTTCACAATAATTCAGTAGGAGGATGCATACCATTGCGAAAGTGTGCAAAATCAAACTCACCTTCTACTACCAGATTGATGGAGTTTGACTCGATGAACTTGTTACTGACACTGAGTCTGCAGTGATATTCTCCAGCATCTGCTCTCTGCACACTTTTAATGCTGAAAGAGGACGTCACAGGGAATAAATTAAGAACAGTTCAGAAACTAAACATCTCAAAAATCTGTTGATGAAACTTTTACCTCTATTAGCTGACTATTACATGTTTTCGCAAAGAAAAAAGGAACAAGATGACTGAACAGTACAGTTGTGAGAAATGTTTTAAATGCAATAACTGTGCTAGAGTCAATTAAGAAATTACAGATTGATTAGACATTTTAATACAATTACAGCAGTTTTTAATTTTAAAAAATCATATAAGAGCAAGTATATGCATTTATTATGATTTTTTTATTTATATTTTTTTATGAATTACTGTAATTAAATTAATTAGCTAAAATTCCACTCGTCATACTTTTTTTTAAGTGAAGATAATCAGTGTTTGTTGAAAAGGAGCATTTTTAGCAGGTTTATATTTCCTTAAGGGGTGGTCCACAATGTTTTTTTTAAGGTTTGATTGTGTTTATGGGGTGCTCTATTTTGACAATCCAGGTGCAAAGTGCAAAGCGCAGGGTGCAAACAGATTCAGGGCGTATCAGAATCCACTTTTGGTAATATAAAGACGAAAAAATCTGCTTTGAGCCGTGGCGCACCGAAGAAGAAGAATCGTTTGTAGACACGGGTCGTCGGTGTCGTGTTTATAAATGTGCTGCAACGAAGGTTTTGTTTTCATTTCCCGATATGAGAGTGCAGCCAGACTCATGTGTGGATTACAGTCCACGCGACATGCAGCTGAAATGCGTTTGTACAAAACATTTTTTTGCTAAAAACACTATTAGGACACCTATATTTCACTAAAAAGTGTAAATTGGTTGTTTTTGCGTTATTTCAAGCTAATTCGTACTTCCGGTTTGAAACGAATTTTTGAAGCTGCGTCACGGCCATGACATAATAGCCTGTATTCCAGCGTGCAGACTGGACGTCTGTGCCAGAGTGAGTCTTATTACGTCTTACAGTGTGTTGCATTAATGCATGAGTAAAGCTTGGTTCAAACCAATCAGCGCGCTCTATTGTGCAACTTCATTAATATTCATTACTGTCACAGTGTTTAGACGACAGAGACCCCGCGTTTTGTTGGCAAAACAAGTGTGAAGTGTTGCTTTTATAGTTTGCTGCAGTTAAGTTTTGTTTTCATTTTCTCTCTGTGAGAGCGCAGCTGGAGTCAAGTGTGGATTAACAGTGTACGCGACGCTCGACAACAATAACTTAAGTGTCTAAGGAGGAACATTGTTTACCTGAGAGCTGTTCTCATCTGCAAACGCTGAGATCTGGATTCGCTTGTAGTCTCCTCTTAATAAAGACGCGGCTCTAGTTGATGGTGATTGTCCTGTCTCTACAGATTTGGTAAGTGAGCGAGCAGTGCTCTTTGTTTATTCAGTTTGTTCGTATCGAAATAACTATTGCACTGAGTGTAAACATGTTAGCATCACAACCAAACTTTAACCTCGTGTAGGATTTTCACCGCATTTTGTGACCGGAATAACACACGCGGCTTTCTGACACTACCTGCTGTATGCATCTAAGTTTCCGGGAAATGCGGAGGGTTTATTTTCTCTCATTCGCCGTGCGGTATCAAACATTGCATGAAAAATACACGCTTACAGCAGTTCCTCGAATCAAATATCTCGTTTGTCAGGAGGGACATGAATGAATTCCCTGAATGAAAGAGCCAAACTGCAGTTAAAGTCCAACATTTAATAATTTGCCAAATAATTCGACTACAGATGTCCATGTAAACACCATGACTTTCTCCCCTGTGTGTGTGTGTTTTGTCTCTGAAACAGCGTGCCGAAATAGACACTCCCACACCATCCCACTTTAGTTCCTCCGACACTCCCCCCTAAACGGAGATGGACACGCCCACTTTTCAGACTTTTTCCAAAGTAGAGGTGAGAAAACGCCCTGCTTAAACGAGGGGGTTTCATGACCCTTTAAGGGGTTCATTTCTCATTTACCTTATAGTGGACTGCAAGCTGACTGTGCCTTGAGTGGAGATCGCGGTCTGCATGCTGTCATGGATTTCCTTGCCATTTCTAAACCACAGTATATTGAGGTCCTGGCTGACGTCATTGATGTCGATGGAGCAATTGAAGTGCACCTCTGCCCCCTCGGAGCGCTGGATGGTGCCCACGGTGGGCTTGAAACGCAGTCTCTGGATCTCCTCCTGGGACAGATGCACACTGGGGGCTCGAGCCGGGACCATCAGCGGTTCGCTTGCATGTGTGGGACGGAAAGAACGGCCCTGTCGAGCCCAGTGAGATGAACCTTCATGATGGACAACAGCCAGTGGATGCTTCATACTGACGACAGCTGTTGGAGGAAATCACAGCTTTTGTTAATATAACCTAGCGCTGCACAATATATGGGTTCAACACATCCACTATCATCAATGCAATGTTGAGTTCATATGATGGGACTATAGTTGACCAGCACAACAGATCAAAACACAAAGGATTTGTGGAGTCGCATTGGAGTGAAAGTTCATTCATTCATTTGCCTTCGGTTTAGTCTTTTATATATCAGGGCTCGCCACAGTGGAATGAACTGCCAACTAGAGCGGTGCAATTAATAGAAAATCCGGTTTCGATTTCAATTTTGGCTTCTAATGATTATGAAAAACCATCAATCAAGATAAACGGTTATTGCATCATATACTGCCCCCTTTTCAATTGTACACACTTGTTGCTCTGCAAAGCTTAGCTTCACATTAAATTGACTAAAAGCATGTAGTGTAATGTAACGTTTGCAGCATGTGATGCGCATTGTTCATTAATGTACATTCGAATCATTCATGTTTTTAAAGGCGCGAACAAGACCGCATGCTTCTGTACAAACAGCATGCGGTCAGCATTCGCACAGACGAGCAGAGCACACACATCTAAAGTCATCTTAACGTGAGCGCTTTAATGGTCAAAGAGGTATCAAAACACAGTGTTTAGTGATTATTCATATTAACCCTTATTTGTGTAATAAACAAACGAGTTGAGAATCAAAAGACACGTGAAAGAGAAACCATTAAAGCGACACCACGCACTATTCCTGCTGCCACCTGTTTTCATCATTAATCAAACAACAAAAGGAGAAAATCCCTCACTGCTCTTGACTGAAGGACTTTTGTAGTTGAGGTGTTTTTCTGACAGTGAAGATGCTTAATGCACAGTTTGTTTCATATTTTTATTCTATTGTATTAATTTCTCTTTCCTTTGCAGCAAGGAAAATACCTGTATATATGCAGTTGAAGTCAGAATTATTAGCCCTCCTGAATATTAGTAAAACTTTCCCCCCCAATTTCTGTTTAATGGAAAGAAGATTTTTTAAACACATTTCTGCACATAATAGTTTTAACAACTCATCTCTAATAAATGATTTATTTTATCTTTGCTATGATGACAGTAAATAATATTTTACTAGATATTTTTCAAAATACATTCAGATTAAAGTGTGATTCAAAGGCTTGATTAGTGTAATTAGACAAGTCATTGTATAACAGTAGTTTCTTCTGTAGACAATCAAAAAAATATATTGTTTAAGGGGGCTAATAATATTGACCTTAAAATAGGTTTTAAAATATTTAAACCTGCTTTTATTCTAGCCAAAATAAAACAAATCACACTTTCTCCAGAAGTAAAAATATTAGAGGAAATACTGGTATAATTCCTTGCACTGTTAAACATAATTTAGGAAATATTTATGTAAAAAAATTCACAGGAGGGCGAATAATTTTGACTTTAACTGTTTTGAATAATCGTGATTACAATTATGATCAAAATAATCATGATTATGATTTTTCCAAAATCGAGGAGCACTACCACCAACTATTCCAGCATATGTCTGACATTCACACACACACACTCATACACTAAGCCCAATTTAGTTTCTTCAACTCGGTAGGGGAAACCGGAGCATCCAGAGGAAACCCACGTCAACATGTGAAGAACATGCAAACTTCACATTGAAATGCCAACTAACCCAGCCAGCAATCTTCTTGTGAACTTTTTGCTGAGCCACCATGCCACCCCGGAGTGAAAGTTTATTATATGCATATGTTTTTAATGTGACTGTGGCTGTGTGAAAATTTCAGGAATTTAAAGAATTCTGTCAGAAGGAATTTTACCATTTGTAACTTCAATAAAGCTGCATTTTATAGAATTATACATAGAATGAAGCAATATAGGGCTGCACTGTAGCACAGTGGATAGCATGTTCGCCTCAAAGCAAGAAGGTCGCTGGTTCGAGACTCGGCTGGGTCAGTTGGTGGTTCTGTGTGGAGTTTGCACGTACTCCCCATGTTCGCATGGGTTTCCTCCGGGTGCTCCAGTTTCCCCCACAAGTCTGCTAAATCCTATTCCTAGCCAATCCATATTAATAGATTAAGTCATTTGGTGAAACTGAATTGATATCTCAATAAATAATTACAAAAAAATTGCAATGTCAGTTTTTTCCAACATCATGCAGCCTTAATATAAACATATCATGACAGTGAAGAAGTATGAGAATGCCTACATTTACCTACACATACAGCTATGAAAAAAACAAAGAAATTCTTTGTTTCACTGGATTTAATATTTATTTTAGGATATTAGAAGACATTTCTTCAACAGTTCAAATAAAAATGTTGTCATTTACTATGTTTTTACCTTACAATACATAACTGCATGTTCTCTGACATGTTTATATTACATTTTAGACAAAACAGTAACTACATTTTAAACTGAGAAGTGTTTTATCGCCAGCACACCACAACACAAGTAAAATTTCAACCACAACAGGTACAAAAAAAGTTCTAAATGATAATATTTGAAATTTGTAAGAAATGTTATCAGACCTTTACAGAATAATTTTACTCAAATCCATAACCTGTATAAACCCTGTAAAGTCAAGGATTATCAATAAGTGAACTTATTGAACAAATCTTAGTTTTTCTTTTCCATGGCTGCAGATTCTAACCAGTACTAATCATTGCAAAAACTGTAATATGTTTTGAATCTCAGTTCAAAAGTATATATTGCAATATAATTGTAAATTTTGTAAAGTAAAAATTCAATTCAGTTCAATTCATCTTTATTTCTATAGCACTTTTACAATGTAGATTGTGTCAAAGCAGCTAAACAGTTCTAGAAAATTGAAACTGTGTTAGTCCAGTTTTCAGTGTTGAAGTTCAGTTTAGTTCAGTTCAGTGTGGTTTAATATTCACTGCTAAAAGTCCAAACACTGAAGAGCAAATCCATCAATGTGCAGCTTCACAAGTCTCAAACCAAGCAAGACATTGGCACTAAAAATGTATAGTGTCAGATAGTTTTGATAAGCAAGTTAGTGCATCTCTGCTGAATGTAAATTTCTAAATTTTTGAAGCATGTTTTCTTCTCTTTTTTTTTTTATTTTTTATTTTTGCTTATCTCAAATTCAGGAATGCTAACGTGTCAGTAATTTTCAGCAATAATAATATAAAAACAAATCGTTCTGTTTTAAATGCACTGTCTGATCAACTAAACGCAGCACTTTGAAAAACTACAAAATAATTTAGCAATAAAATTATTGCTAGATTTTAGTATATTTCACAATAAGTCCTGTCATAATTTACTCATTTTTTTGTAATATTTATTTTGTAGTATTTGTAGTATCCTTGTAAATGAAAAAATAACAATTAAATAAACCTGTAATAAACCTAAATAAAATTAAATAAATAAAAGTAATAAACCTGTTTTACTCACTTTCTTCTGTTGAACACAGAAAATGATATTTAAAATGCTGAAAACCTGTAACCATTGACTTCCATAGTATATTTTTCCCTAAGTCAATCTGATAGTTACAGTTTTCCAGCAATTTTCAGATTACCATCTTCAGTGTTCATCAGAAGAAAGAAACTCATTAAGGTTTTTAACCACTTGAGAGTGAGTAGTACCATATCAAGTTATGCTGTTGGTGGTCCAGCCGCACTAATTTTCAGTAAGGGAAACACTTGTTTATTGGATATATATTTGCAGTGGGGTGACTCAGGTCTGGCACTGCTTCAGTAACGCAGTGGAAAAAAGCAGCTTTCTGCTCTCCAGGAGCAAAAGGAAATTCTTTCTTTGATATAATCTGTAACAAAAGGAAGCACAAGCTGCTCTCATCGAGACATAATTTCATATTTACTACTACAAGACAGTAAATCTCTGAATTCACTGAACTAGATCAACCAGAACTCATATAACCGATGCACAATTCAATGCTAATCAATGCTTTAGTAATAAAAAACTATTTTGTCATGAGCAGAAAAGTATGTTGATGGACTGCTTTTTTTGCTATTGTATTTGTATTTACTTATACTTATAATGCAACCGGGAGGAGTGTAATCTGTATAATCTTCACATCAATAACCACAATGAAATAAGATTTTTTTTTTTCAAACTTTGTGTATATCCATGATGAATTAAGTGCATTCACCTACTTTTTTTGTCAAATAAAAAGAAAGAAAGAAAGAAAGAAAGAAAGAAAAAAAGACAAAGAAAGAAAGAAAGAAAGAAAAAAAGAAAGAAAGAAAGAAAGAAAGAAAGAAAGAAAGAAAGAAAGAAAGAAAGAAAGAAAGAAAGAAAGAAAGAATAGAGTTAAAGAGTTTGGTTTTATCCTTTTTGAATCCATTCAGCCAATTTCCGGGTCTAGCCAGAGCACTGTTAGCTTAGCATAGGTCATTGAAATGGATTAGACCATTAGGATCTCGTTCAAAAAAGATAATTTCGATGATTTTCCCATTTCAAGTTGACTTTTTTGTAGTTAAATCGTGTACGAAGAGCGACGGAGAAATAAATGTTGCTACTTTCTACAGTGATAGGAACTGTACTCTCACTCCCTATTCAAACTGTATTTGTCACATACACAGTGCAATATGCAATGAAATGCTCATACAACTGCCTGTGACCTCAAAAAATATATATAAAATAAAAAATTATCTAAAATATAGAATATAATAAGAAGTAAACAAATAAAATTCAGCTATGGAAACAAGTTATAGCTGTGGAAGCTAAATTTTGATATGGACAATATCGCTAAGACAGAACAACATATAAAATATATCAACAAAAGCTTAGCTACACAAACAAACATAGAAGTCAGTCACATTCCTTCGGCTTAGTACCTGATTTATCAGCGGTAGTCACAGCGGAATGAACCACCAATTACTCTGGCATATGCTTTATGTAGCGAAAACATAGAAGTGCTTCTAATAAAGCATCTGGTGCATAAAGCACTTTGTTTTTAGTAACACTTCTACACTGTAAAATCCAATAAGTTAAGGTAACTCAAATCATTTGAGGAAACCGATTGCAACAAACCATTTAAGTTAAAAAAACGAATGCTAATGAGTACTGTGAACTTAATCCATTTGAGTAAACGAAGCAATTTGAACAGTAAACCCCAATAAATGAAGAGAACTCAAACCAACTGAGTACTGTAAAACCCAATAAGTTAGGGCAATTCAAACTGTTTGAGAAAACCGATTGCTACAAACCATTTCAATTAAAAAAACTAATCTATATGAGAACTGTGAACTTACTCTATTTAAGTTGAAGTAATGAGGTATTTAATAAACCCATTACCTTCAACACTGAGTTCAAAACTCTTTTCAGTTGAGTAGATTTCACTTTCAGTCAATTTTGAGTTAACTACACTTCATTTGATAAAGTTGACTGTTGAGTTTTACAGTGTATGCTTCTATGTTTGTTTGTATAGCAAAGCATTTCTATATTTTTATAAGGTTTTTAATCTAGTGTAATAATCAAGGAAATTTGTGGTCATACAAAGACTGCAGCATATGCAATGATATTTATGCAGCACAGTTAGATAGTTACATAGCTCAGGACTATATAGTACAGCAGCATATTTCCTTGATTATTACGTCAGAATGAAAGTATAGTTCCTCGCCAAATCAGTCTTTTCATAATCCATCATATTGTAGAGCAAAGGAAACTTGCACACTCTGAAGTTTTCTGCTTCTGAAAATGATCAGTTACTATCATGCTTTGGCCTGCAATAATTAGTCGGACACGGGGGGACACATTGAATAATTAAAGAGCTAAAGCAGAAGAAATTAAATAAAAAAATACTTAAAAAGTAAGTTAGTAAGGACTGGCAAATGTTACAACAATTTAAGCAGAAGAGACCCTATTAAACTTAGTTTGTCAAAATATTACACCTTTTCCCTGCTTATTCTTATGATTTAGCAGCTTACACGGGTTTTACAGGGTTTAGACAGTGTAAATAACAAAAACAACATATTCAGTAGTAGATTGTGATGCAATCCATGCTGTTGTTTACATCTGAGTATGTCCTTAATGGCCGCATGGGTGTAATCAAGAAAATGTTAGAGAAACACACCCAGGTATCGATTAGCCGATACCTGAAAGCTGGAGCCATCAGAATCAGTATCAGGAAGGGAAAACATATTGGAAATTTCAGACACATTAGATGAGATTCAGCCTGAAAATGTCTAAAATTGCAGAACTTTTGAACTTTTAATGTTTCAATTCATTGACCTATTCATATCACAAATTAATCTATAAGGTTTATTTTTATGACATTTTACAGATAAACCTCTAACAAATACCTCAAAACCCACCTCAGTACTGTAGAATAACATTATTAGGTTTAAACGAGTCAAATCCCAAAAGAGAAAGAGAGTGAACTCATTTAGAGTCTAAAACTTGAGGAAACTAGGGCAGATTATTTCAACATTTAATCTTCTACACTAATATTTTGTATTCTAACTGTTTGAGAAGTTGCTTGTAGGTATCTGAAGGTGTAATCATAATATATATTATGATGAGTGTTCGTAAATAGTGTTCTGACATATTTAATTATAGGTTCTGTCAAACAAATAAGTATTAAATCAAACAAATAAAATAAGTTGTTTTGATTGACAAATACTGTATAAAGGTTTTTGTTGATATTTTGTTTCCATATATAAAGGTAACACTTTACACAATACCAAGTTTGTTTTAGTTAATGTTAATGTATTTAGTAAGATAAACAAACAATAAACAATATATTTATTACAGTATTTATTCATATTTGTTAATGTTAATCGAAATAAAGTTAGTTTACTTGTGGTAACTCAAAGTGCATTAACGTGGACAATCATAAATTTAGATTTTAATAAGGCATTAATAAATGTCCTGACTCTCTGTGGTCATTGAAAATCCTTAAAAATTAAAAAAAAACACAACAAAACCACATTTTTAACTCACAAAACAAATCTCACATCAACTAACAATAAGTGATGAAACCTTATTGTAAAGTGTGAGAGATAAAATTGATAACATTTGACCAAAACATAACAAAATCTCCTTTTTAACTACCCAAAACAAATATCCTGACATTAATAATAACTAAATAAAACATTACTTCAATGTCTGACCAACATAAATTGATTCAATTCGACCTAAAACATAACAAAACCTAATTTTTAGCTACACAAAACAAATCTCCCCACAATAACTAACATTATGAAACCTTATTGTAAAGTCTGACCAAGATTAATTGATAACATTAGACCAAAACAAAACCCACAGCAAAACCCAATTTTTAACTACACAAAACAAATCTCCTCACAATAAATAATGAAACCTTAATAAAAACTGACCATAAGTTAATTCAAAACCAAAACAGAGCAAAATCTAATTTTAAACTACACAAAACAAATCTCCTCACATTAACCAATGAAACCTTATTGTAAAATTATCAAGATAAATTGATTTAGTTTGACCAAAACACAGCAAAACTTAATTTTTACCTACACAAAACAAATCTCCCCACATTAATATTAACTAAAGAACCCTTAATGTAAAGTCTGACCAAGATAAACTAATTCAATTTGACCAAAACATATCAAACCCCCATATTTAACAACACAACACAAATCTCCTCACGTGCAGAAGTTTCACAATAAACTTTCTGAACGATAAAGTTTAAGAGTCGGCCTCGTTTAAAACCTAAACAACGCCATTTGAGTAACTTTGAGAAAACTACACATCTTACCAGTTGTCAGGCTGACTGACTGGGAAAACAATCCGAGAAGCAGCGGAGTCAAAAAGCGAAACATCGCGGAGAAACTTTTTCCTAAAATAAAGTCCATGACGCTTTTTCTTCTTCTTCTTCCTCTCGCATAAAGATGTCAGATCTACACACATATGAAGCAGAGCACTTGCAGGGCAAATAACATCTTACTTCACTTTTGTCGTGGTCATTTAACACACGAAGGAATGTGTGTGTGCGCGCGCGCGTGTGTGTTTTGTTTGGCCGTGACGAATTCAGAGTCCACGCGCGCGCTCTCGATGGTGAAACGCGGTGCCTCTCGTGACGTCACACAAGCAGCAATGGGGTAAGTTTACAAATACACGGCATTTGTGACTGAAATGTGCTTTTTTTTTACCAGGACTGAAGACTCTTTTAACATGAAAGTCAGACGCACTTAAAAAACTTGTATTGTTTTATAATGTATTTAATAACTTTTTATGTTTGTACAGTTTGTCTGTTTATATTGTTTATACTTATCTCCCCCTGATATCTATAGTTTTTTTCTGTAAAATGTTATATGTTATTGTTATTTAAATAAAATAAATACAGTATTTGTTGTTTTTCTCATGATAAACATCACATTATAAGCAATTTATTTCATAGGGAATGTGTTGTTCATAAATGTACATTTTTCTCAGCATTGCCCAAATTGCAGAAATGTATTTGTAATTTAAATTATTTAATAACAGCACTATTGCAGTTTTATAACAAAAAAGTGTACAAACTGTATAATGAGCTTTTAAATGTTTTTACTCTGTAATTTGTTGTATTAATTTATAAATTAATTTATATTTATTATTATTATTAGTTATTATTTTTTGTATTTCTCATTATCTTGTAGTTTTACCTTTGTACTCATAAAGTCATGCAATGTTTAATTGTTAAATCGTATTATTTAATTAAATATGCAATGAAGCAAAAAATGAAAACATATATACAGGACAACATGAAAATAAAAGATTACTAAATCAAAGAATAAATAGTTACAAAAACTAGTATGTGATACATTTGTAAATAAGTGTAATTTAAATTAGATTAATTAGTTTTGGGATTAATTTTTTTAGCATTAAGATATCCATGTTCATTTTTAATAACATTTTTCACTTTGACTTTTACAACCTTTCACCTTCATTCAGACATTATTTAAGTCTGGCAAAAGAAAGAAAGAAAGAAAGAAAGAAAGAAAGAAAGAAAGAAAGAAAGAAAGAAAGAAAGAAAGAAAGAAAGAAAGAAAGAAAGAAAGAAAGAAAGAAAGAAAGAAGGAAGGAAGGAAGGAAGGAAGGAAGGAAGGAAGGAAGGAAGGAAGGAAGGAAAGAAGGAAGGAAGGAAAGGAAGGAAGGAAGGAAAAAAAAGAAAGAAAGAAAGGAAAGAAAGAAAGAAAGAAGGAAAGAAAGAAGAAAGGAAAGAAAAGAAAGAAGGAAGGAAGGAAAGAAGGAAGGAAGGAAAATAAAGAAATGAAAGAAAGAAAAATAAGAAAGAAAAAAATGAAAGAAAGAAATAAAAGAAAGAAAGAAAGAAATGAAAGAAAGAATATAAGAAAGAAAAAAGAAAGGAAAAAGAAACAAAGTAAAATGAAAGATAGAAAGACAAAAGAAGAAAGAAAGAAAAAAGAAAGGGTAACACTTTATTTTGATGGTCCATTTGAGTATAAGTAGGCTTAATATCTGCTGATTCTTCAACAGACATTTGTCTGACAATAAGAAACTTTGCATTTACGACAACTTACACTAACCCCAACCTCAACCTAACAGTCTACATATAACCAAATGAGAATTAGTTGCAATGTAACTTAAATTTAACAAATGGACCATCAAAAGAAAGTGTGACTAAATAAAGAAAAAAAGGAAGAAAGAAAGATAAAATTAAGAAAAAAGACAGAAACAATAAAGTGAAAACAAAATAATAATACATAATAGAAAAAATGGTTCTTTGATTTTCCTAAGCAAATAAAGGCCTACTGAATGAGCATTTATAGTATAGAAATTACTGAAATAAAACACACCATAGAATCCACTTACATTTTGCCTCAATTTTATTAGACCTAAAACACTATTTTGGCACTTAAAATCTACCACAGTAATTTAATTTCAAATATACAATTGTATTGTTACAAAACAATATTTAAACCGGCCACAACGCGGCGCTCTTGAACAGTATAAAAACAGCACGTTTTTCCAAACATCAGCGATTGAAACTAGTTAAAGAGATAGTTCACGACAATGAACATTTACTCCTCCCCCTCTCCATCTCTCTTTTCAAAAGAAGAACTATTTTAAAGAATGTTGGGTTAAAAACGCCATTGACTTCCAGAGTAGGAAAAACAAATACCATGGAAGTCAATGACTATCAACATATCTCCTTTTGTGCTCAACATATAAGACTCAAACAGGGTTTTGACAAGTAAGGATGGGTAAATACCAAAATTGTCAGATTTGGATGAACTATCCCTTCAATTAGTTAGTTAAATAAGTTAAAAATACAACTTAAATAAGAAAACCTGTAAAAACATAAAATGACAAATTAAACTTTTTACAGCAATTATATAAAAGAATACGCAGACTGGAATCCTGAATTCTGACTCGTGTAGCATGTGAAGAGTTACAACATAATGTTTACAAGTAGTCTGATGCCTCCCACCTCAGTCAATATCTGCAACAGATGAAAGATCCCATAGAAATTGGGATTTTTGATACATTTTGATACCCAAAAGCCACTTTTAAAAGGATAGTTCACCCAAAAATGAAACTTCTGTCATCATTTACTCATCCTCCATGTTGAGTTCTTTCTTTCATTGATGACAAATTAAGATATACTGAAAATGTCAGAAATAAACAGCCATTTTTAGTTCCTACTATTGAAGTCAATGGCTGCCATTTCCAATATTTTCCAGAATGACTTGTTTTGTGTTTAACAGAAGAAAGAAACTCATAAAAGTTTACAACCCCTTTCCATTTATGTGTGAACTATCCCTTTAAACTCTGCAGTCTCTCTCAATAGACATGCTCTGTCTTCTGAATCATGAGTCCATGCGTTGAGAGATATGAGTGAAAATGAGTTACACTGTCCTTCAAAAAAAAACCTATAATCTTCCCCGAGCCTCCCAGATAAGATCCAGCAGAAGTTCAAGGGCAGAACGCCTCACATTAGAGCCAGGTTTCCATCCACCGTGAAGTCAATCTTTTTAAAGTTCACAACACAGGAAAAAATCCCAATTGCGAATTAGGTGCATCAAGTTTTTAGAGTGGCTGACTGTAGTATTGGTCACCTAGCAACCAACAGTAAACAAGAATAAAGGAGTCACGTGTATAATGTTCCCTACATCAGAGGCTATGTCCGAAATCGCATAATTCCCTCCTATATATATGGGAAAAACAGTATGTGAGCCGAGCAATTCATAGTATTGGAAAAACAGTAGGCTAGAAGTACCCGGATGACCTACTACTTTGGTTGAGATTCTGAAGTGAGGATCAAATGGATGCTACGCTATCCCATAATGCTCATCCAAGAGAATTCATGAATGGGAGCAAATCGGTGCAACTGACACTGGTAGGTCATGTGATAATAATTAGCAGATATAGTACATCCAAATTTTATTCATACTACTTACAATAATAATATATAGGTAGTGTATTGAATTCTAATTCAAATGTAGTACCAACTTGAGTAGTAGGCAATTTTGAATGCAGTGTTTATTCGGCAAATGCATTTCCATCACACGCTTTTCACATTAACCCTTTTTTGCAAGTCTAGCCCCCCTCAACTGATCATAAAAACCTTTTTGTGAGGGTGAAGTATGGAGAATTGACAGTCCTAGTGGTTGAACTGGGTATTGCAGTCAACTTTAAAAATACTGCATAGGTGTTTGTTAGTTTTTTCACACAGCCCATCCCATCCTCCAACATCATGCACACACTGGTTGCCAGATTGACTAGTTTCTACCACTTTAATAGCAAATATGCTATAGCATGACCACAATTTGCTCTTAACGGCAATGAAAGATGAGAGTCTGATTGGTCTAATGCATGTTAAATCCCAAACACATCCATAACTTATTAAAATAATAATCGTTTTAGACTATGCGCTTGGTGTGACAAAAGTTTTGCTCCTTCTTAAAATAGCAAAGTGGATTCACACTCAGGGCATTGTGCATTTTTTCCATGCACTTAGATCATTACAATAGTTCCCATTATTGTATTTTTATGCATTAAAGGAGTCTAAAATGTACCTACAGCATCTTTGGGGGATTTTAATTCAAAATTTGTCTTTCTCACGTGATACTTCAAAACCATCAAGAAAACAAGTACAAGTCTATGCGCCTGGTTCGACAGCAGTTTTTCCTGCTCTTAAAATAGCGAAAGTGGATTCAGACACATCCTAAGTGCACTGTGCACTTCATTTAATGCACTTAGAGCATTAAAATATTAAAATTATGATATTTTTATGCATTAGAGGAGTCAGAAATGCACCTATAATACCTTTAGGGGATTTTTATTTGCAAATTGTCACTCGTTTCTCATGTGATACTGTAAAACCATCCATAAGTTATTAAGAAAATAAAGACAACTATTTTAGACTATGCGCCTGGTGCGACAACGTTTTTTCCTTCCTTTAAAATAGCGAAAGTGGATTCAGACACATAGTAAGTGCACCAGATGCTTTAATCCATAAACTTAGATCATTAAAACAGAGCTCAGTATTGTATTTTTATGCATTAGAGGAGTTTTAAAATTTACCTACAGCACCTTTAAGGAATTGTTATTCGCAATTTGTCTCTTGTTTTTCATGCGATACTACAAAAAAATCCATAAGTTGTTAAGAAAACAAGGACAATCTTTTTAATCCATGCGCCTGGTGCAAAGACAGTTTTTTTCTCCTACTTAAAGTAGTGAAAGTGGATTCAGACACATCCTAAGCGCATCGTGCACTTCAGTCAATGCACTTAAATCATTAAAATAGAGCTCATTATGGTATTTTTAGGCATTAGAGGAGTCCAAAGACAGACCTACAGCACCTTTAAGGGAATTTTTTTTCACAATTTGTCACTCGTATTTTCATGCGATACTTCAAAACCATCCATAACTCATCAAAAGAATAAGGATAATTAATCATAGACTTTGCGACTGGTGCCACAACAATTTTTCCACCCCACAAAAAAGTTAATTCAGACACATTCTAAGTGCACCGTGTGTTTTAATCCATGCACTTAAATCATTAAAATAGAGCCCATTATTGTATTTCATGCATTAGAAAATTCCAAAAATGTATCTACAGCAGCTTTAAGGGATTTTTATTCGCAATGTGTCTCTCTTTTGTCATGCAATACTTCAAAACCATCCATAACTTCATCAAGTGAATAAGGACAATTTTTTGAGACCATGCGCTTGGTTTGACAACATTTTTCCCCTTCTTAAAATAGCGAAAGTGGATTTTGTCACATTCTAAGTGCACCGTGTGTGTTAATTCATGCACTTAAACCCTTAAAATAAAGCCCAAAATGGTATTTTTATGCAATCGAGGATTCCAAAACGTACCTACAGCAGCTTTAAGGGATTTTTATTCTAATTGTGTCACTCGTTTCTCATGCGATACTTCAAAACCATCCATAACTTATCAAGAAAATAAGGACAACCGTTTTAGACCATGCGCTTGGTGCAACAACCTTTTTTCCCCTTCTTAAAATAGCGAAAGTGAATTCAGACACATTCTAAGTGCCTGGTGTGTGTTAATCCATGCACATAAATCATTAAAATAGAGCCCAAAATTGTAATTTTATGCATTAGAGAATTCCAAAAAGGTACCTACAGCAGCTTCAAGGCATTTTTATTCAAAATTCGTCACTTGTTACTGGTGCGTTACTTCAAAGCCATCCATAACTTCATCAAGGGAATAAGGACAACCTTTTTAGACTATGCGCTTGGTGCGACAACGGTTTTTCCACCCCTCAAATAAGTGAATTCAGACACATTCTAAGTGCACCGTGCGTTTTAATCCATGCACTTAGATCAATAAAATACAGCCCATTTTGGTATATTCATGCACTGGAGGAGTCCAAAATGCACCTATAGCACCTTTAAGGGATTTTTATTTGAAATGTATCACTCGTTTCTCATGCGATACTTCAAAATGCGCATTAACATGGAGTGATGGAAACCCAGCTAGACTCTCTGTATGTGCGGTCGAGGTGTTAACTGAGGAAAGCTTGACATCCACATGACGGCTCGAGGCCCTTTCGAGTTCGCATTGGAGCCGGAGCTGCTTTTGCTTCGGTTGATGTTCTCCGAGCAGTACGTCTTCATCCGGTACAAGTTAGCTTTGCTTTGACAGCAGCCCATGGAGCTCAGGAGAATACAAGCGTCTTTCCTGAAGGCTCTGGTGAAGATGGCGTAGAGGAATGGATTGGCGCAGGAATTAATGGGGTAGAAAAGCACGAGCAGTATTTTGGAGTTGGTCACGGTGATCAAAGGCACTTTAAAGGCTGCCGAAATAGCGAAAAACGAAATAGGCGCCATGCACAGAAAGTCGGTAAATATCAAAACCGCCATTCGCTTCGCGATTTTAGCATCAGCGGCGCGTCCTGGGAATTCAGGATTACGTACTGCACTGTAAATGCACACATAGCATCCGCAAATCACGAGAAATGCACCAACGTTAAAGAGCAACAGGAGTATAACGTAAGCTTGCGATAAAGGCGTTTCGATGTCCATCGGCAAACACATGCTGACTTTACTGTAGCTGCTGACGCCTATTAAGGGAAGGAGTGCCATCGCTAAACAAAGCAGCCATCCGATGGTCATAATTAGCGATGCTTGGCTTAATCCCAGACGTCTTTCCAGTCGGAGAGCGTGAGTGATTGTGTGCCAGCGCTCCACTGTAATGGTGGATAGAGTATAGATGGATAATTCGCCACCGAATACAGATAGAAATCCAGCGATGCCGCATCCTGCTCCGGTTTGCCACTCGATTGCATGATGACTGTAGTGTCCACGTGTTCGCAAGTCAACGGTTGCGATCATGAGCAGGTAGATGCCAATGCACAGGTCGGCGAAGGCTAGATGGCACATTAGAAATCTGGGAACGGTCAATTTGCAGCGGCTAGTGAATAAAACCAGCAGGACGACCAGGTTTCCTGCGATGGCCAGGATATTGATGAACCAGATGGCGACCCGCAGGAAGCTGAATCCAGCGATGTCCTCGCAGGGGTTGAATGCATCAGCTTCGGGGCTGCACTGAAGTGCTTGGCGCTGTTGGCATAAATCCAGGTCTGGATAGTGGAAGTCGATGCTACCGAAAGTGTCCTCGACGGATGACGATCCAATGACATCTGACTCAAGAGGATCATCTGAGGAGATTGCAGACAGGCTGAAAAAATAAACAGAGAGATACTCAATACTGTCACATTGTAAAATAAATATTATTATAATAAAAAATAATTAACAATACTCTGCCAAATAGATATATATTTATGATATTCTTGGGTCTGTAAAGTGCTTTTAAAGAATTGCTCTTCCACTCTTGGCTTTCCACTTTTTTCAATGACATTTACATTATTAAATTGAATTGAACTAAACTGAACTTTAACTGTAAAACACTGGACTGACGCAGTTTCAATTTACAAGCAATTAACTGGTTTCAGTGTTCTGCTTTGAAAAAGCGCAATAAAAATAAATATGAATTTAGCTGAATTAAAATAATTTAAAAAGACTTTTACAGGAGGGTTAATCCCTTTGTCTGCAATTAAAATAAAATAAAATAAAATAAAATAAAATAAAATAAAATAAAATAAAATAAAATAAATTAAATTAAATTAAATTAAATTAAATTAAATTAAATTAAATTAAAGTGCGAAGCATTGGCGCAAAGGGTAGTGCTGTCGCCTCACAGCAAGAAGGTCACTGGTTCGAGCCTCGGCTCAATTGGTGTTTCTGTGTGGAGTTTGCATGTTCTCCCTGTGCTTAAATTTAATTTAATTTAATTTAATTTAATTTAATTTAATTTAATTTAATTTAATTTAATTTAATTTAATTTAATAAAATTAAATTAAATTAAAAATTAAATTAAATTAAATTAAATTAAATTAAATTAAATTAAATTAAATTAAATTAAATTAAATTAAATTAAAGTGCGAAGCATTGGCGCAAAGGGTAGTGCTGTCGCCTCACAGCAAGAAGGTCGCTGGTTCGAGCCTCGGCTCAATTGGTGTTTCTGTGTGGAGTTTGCATGTTCTCCCTGTGCTTAAATTTAATTTAATTTAATTTAATTTAATTTAATTTAATTTAATAAAATTAAATTAAATTAAAAATTAAATTAAATTAAATTAAATTAAAAATGTATATGTATTATTTATAAAATTTATTTAACAATAAATAAAACATAAATAGTATTATTATTAAAAAGAAACATAAAAAAAGAAAGATAAAACACAACTAAATTATTAATAATTATTTAATTAAAGTTATAAACACAATAAACTATTAAATAATTCATTCATTCGTTTTCCTTCAGCTTAATTCTTTTATTCATCAGGGGTCACCACAGCGAAATGAACCGCCAACTTATTCAGCATGTTTTACACAGCGGATGCCCTTCCAGCTGCAACCCATCACTTGGAAACACCCATACTCTTTCACATTGACACACTTATACAATTTAGTTAAACTAATTCACTTATAGTGCATGTGTTTGGACTGGGAGAAACCGGAGCACCCGGAGGACACCCACACCAACACGGGGAGAACAGGGCACTACAGGGCAGCACGGTGGCACAGTGGTTAGCTCTGTCGCCTCACAGCAAGAAGGCCGCTGGTTTGAGTCTCGGCTGGGCCAGTTGGCATTTCTGTGTGGAGTTTCCATGTTCTCCCCGTGTTGGTGTGGGTTTCCCTCACAGTCTAAACTCAAGTGGTATAGGTAAATTGGATGAACTGAAATTGGCCGTAGTGTATGTGTGTGAATGTGAGAGTGCATGTATGTTTCCCAATGATGGGTTGCAGCTGGAAGGGCATCCCCTGCGTAAAACATGCTGGAATATTTTAGCGGTTCACTCCACTGTGTTGACCATTGATAAATAAGGGACCAAGCCGACATGAATGAATGAATAATATTTCACTATAATGTACCCATTTTCATTAAAAAAATACAAAAAAAGGAAATAACAAAACTTGAGTCTTACTCAGCCGGTGAACTGTTGTCCCCACAGTATGACGATCTGTTTCTTAAAGCCGAGTTGACAGAACCGTCCCTGTAATAAAAGGAAAAGGTTTAAATGTTATGATGATTTTCAATTATACTGACAGTGCTCTGCTTTAAATATGAGCAATGGATTCTAATATTCGTCTAAATGTCTAGAGCTCTTATTGGATCTGTTTGCAGTCTCATCACTGTAATGTTTTTATGACGTCTCACTCTTCACAGTGGCTATGTTTCTATTTAAACATGCAAATTAGACTCATGTGCAAAACTGGAATAGTGCATAGCATCTGAAGAAAAGGCAGCGTTTCAATCGAGTGAGTCCAAGAGAACAAAATCATCCCTTCCCCAATAAACTGGTGTCAAAATCAAACAGAAATAATATCAGTTTTCTAGGAGAAGCCACTGTGGGCCTTTTTTTAAATACTTTATTTATCAATTTTCTTTCAGCTTAGTCCCTTTTTTATCAGGAGTCGTCACAGCAGAATGAACCGCTAACTATTCCAGTATATATTTTACACAGTGGATACCCTTCCAGACACAACCCAGTACTGGGAAACACCGACACTCATACACCATGGCCACTTTAGCTAACTCAATTCCCCTATAGCCCATGTGTTTGAACAGGGGAAACCGGAGCACCCAGAGGAAACCCATGCCAACATGGGAAGAACATGCAAACTCCACACTGAAATACCAACTGACCTAGCCGGGATTAGAACCAGCAACCTTCTTGCTTCGTGCTAACCACTGAGACCGCCTTTTTACTTTATTTATGTATTAAATAATACTGTATTTTTATTTATTAAATATTTTTATTGTCCCTAGAATTAATAAAGAAAGTGGCATCTTTTCATTTAAATTTAAAGCATTTGATGATTGGATTAATTTGCCAGTTTCTATTCAATCTTTACCTTATTTTTAGATGCTTAGAAATACTCTTGTACATTATTTACAGGATACCTGTGTTTGTTTCTGATTTCTGTTTGCACATGGTTGAATATTTATATTTCAGTAAAAGGTGTTGTAATATCGTTAATAATTATTGTGGCATTAATATTGTGAAAGATGCATATTGTTGTGTGGCTAGACAGCTCTTTGAGCGCTTGTGTATGTGTGTGTGGGTGAATTATTACGTTGTCTTGATTTTATATTTACTTAACTGTTAACTTTTATTGTTTACTGCATTGATGCGAGCAACACGGTGGCGCAGTGGGTAGTGCTGTCACCTCACAGCAAGAAGTTTGCTGGTTCGAGTCTCGGCTGGGCCAGTTGGCATTTCTGTGTGGAGTTTGCATGTTCTCCCAGTGTTGGTGTGGTTATCTTCTGGGGGCTCCGGTTTCCCCCACAGTACAAACACATGCGCTATAGGTGAATGTGTCTGTGTGAATACAAGAGTGTATGGGTGTTTCCCAGTACTGTGTTGTGGCTGGAAGGGCATTTGCTGTGTGAAACACAGTGTGAATCAGTTGGCGGTTAATTCTGCTGTGGAAACCCCAGATTAATAAAAATACTAAGCCGAAAAGAAAATGAATGAGTGAATGCATTAATACACTGCATTATCTGCCTTGTGTGTAGGTAGAGGACCCCGTTTAAAATGAGATGATTCATATTTTAGGTAGTTGCTTTGGAATTTTTCTCAATAATACACATTGTTCAGGTTGACTACGCTTTTGGCTGTTTTTGCCCTATTGACTTCCATTATAATCACATTTTTTGATTGCAAAGCCATGGCAGCATATAATCATGCGTTCTGGATTGTTGCTGCTTTTCCCTGTTTGGAAGAGGGACAATTTGTAATCTTTACAGTTGATCATCAGTTACAGTGCAAAAAAGCTTAGTTTCTGCCTTCTACACTACCTGACAAAAGTCTTGTCTCAGTTTTAGGAATAACAAATAATAACTTACATTTACATTTACATTTTACATTTAGTCATTTAGCAGACGCTTTTATCCAAAGCGACTTACAAATGAGGACAAGGAAGCAATTTACACAACCAAGAGCAACAATGAATAAGTGCTGTAGGCAAGTTTCAGGTCTGTAGAGTCTAAGAAGGGAAGTATTAGTAGTATTTTTTATTTTATTTTTATTTTTTTGTACAGTTAGTGTGAAATCCAGAGAGGCAATTGCAGATTAGGAAGTGAAGTGGAGACTAAATAGTTGAGTTTTTAGTCGTTTCTTGAAAGTAGCGAGTGACTCTATTGTTCTGATGCAGTTAGGGAGTTCATTCCACCAACTGGGCAGATTGAGCGTGAGCGTTCGCGAAAGTGATTTCTTCCCTCTTTGGGATGGAACCACGAGGCGACGTTCATTCACAGAACGCAAGTTTCTGGAGGGCACATAGATCTGCAGAAGCGAGAGCAGATAAGAAGGAGCAAGGCCAGAAGTCACTTTGTAGGCAAACATCAGAGCTTTGAATTTGATGCGAGCAGCAACTGGCAGCCAGTGCAAACGGACTAGCAGCGGAGTGACATGTGCTCGTTTAGGTTCATTGAAGACCACTCGTGCTGCTGAAAAATTCTGGAGCAGTTGAAGAGGCTTGATAGAGTTAGCTGGAAGCCCGGCTAGTAGAGAGTTGCAGTAATCCAGTTTGGAGAGAACAAGAGCTTGAACAAGGAGTTGAGCTGCATGTTCAGATAAGAAGGGTCGGATCTTTCTGATGTTATAGAGTGCGAATCTGCACGATCTTGACTTCTCGTTGATCATTTGGTATCAGAAGTGGCTTAAATGAAAGGCAAAGGCCTCTAGTGTCATGACTGTCAGTGACCACCTGAGGGCGCTGTAGTTCAACGGACACTGAGAGTGAACTACAGCGCCCAAAAACTACAAGTCCATACATACCACGCGCATTACACCGGGTCCACGTACACTGATTTGCTATCACAGCTGTGTTTGTTTACCGTTGATTTCCTGGACTATTCATACAACCATTCCACCTCTGTTTTTTACTGTGTCGTTTGTCTATCTTGTCGTCATGTGTTTCTTGAATCCAGTTTATATCTTGTCATCCTGAATCTAGTTTAGTATCCTGTCATAATCTGAGTCTAGTTGAAGTTTAATCTGTTTGAGTTCCTTGTTTGTTTGTTATTTTGGATTTTTTGTCACTGTTTCTGCACAATATTATATTAAAATCTGCACTTAGATCCGCACCTTTTGTTCCTGTTTGATCTCGCTAACGTGACATCTAGATTACACTTGACCACAATAAAATATGATCATGCCTTGACTTTTAGTGGTTTCATTAGGACAGTAAGGTCTGACTTTGCTTAGACAAAAGTCTTGTCACTGAACAGAAATAAAGTCCAGTATAGAATATAAAGTCCTGCTGCAGTGGAAACAGAATGAATATTGTGTCTGACTCCATCATGAGCTTGGAGGACTGCATCCATACATCTCTGCAATGACTCAAATCACTGATTAATAAAGTCATCTGGAATAGCAAGAAAGCATTTCTGCAGGACTCCCAGAGTTCATCAAGATTCTTTGGATTCATCTTCAATGCCTCCTCCTCCATCTTACCCCAGACATGCTCAATAACATTCATTTCAGGTGACAAAGCTGGCCAATCCTGGAGCACCTTAACCTTTCAAGAATTTTGATGTGGAGGCTGAAGTATGAGAAGGAGCGCTATCCTGCTGGAGAATTGTCCCTCTCCTGTGGTTTGTAATGTAATGGGCAGCACAAATGTCTTGATACCTCAGGCTGTTGATGTTGCCATCCACTCTGCAGATCTCTCACACACACCCATACTTAATGTAACCCCAAACCATGATTTTTCCTTCACCAAACTTGACTAATTTTTGTGAGAATCTTGAGTCCATGTGGGTTCCAGTGGGTCTTCTGCAGTATTTGTGATGATTGGGATGCAGTTCAACAGATGATTCATCTAAAAAAATCGACCTTCTGACACTTTCCCAAATGATCAACTAAATGTCAAGTTAATATTTGTTGCTCTTACAACCGGGATCAACAACAAGAATTTTTTCAGGTAGCCTAAATGGAGTATAGTGTGTCTGTGTTGGTGGGTGTATGAGTGTAGGAGAGATATTTCAACACTTAACTTGATATGTTTGAGAAAGTAAAATATAAGCACCTCAGTTCTCATAGTAAACATAGTAAAACAGTAAGTGTATTTCTGCACATACACTATAATCTGCTGTTTTACTACAGAGAACACCATATAAAAGCCAGAAACCTTTTTGCACAGGCCTATCTAAAGGGTTAATGCTGCCAACTGATGATCAGCAGTAAAACCTACACATTTTACCACACACACATGCATGATTATATGCCGTCAAATGCTTTGCAATCAACAAAATGTCATTATAGTGAAAGTCAATGGGGCAAAAACAGCCACCAACATAACGAAAGGATAGTGAATTTGAACAATACACAAAGGTTAAGCAGTTTTTGTTGTAATATTCCAAATATACATATAAATAGGTGAATGAAAACACAGCTAGTGACACACTGATCTGACTATGAAGGGGTTGTGTTGACCTGCTGTTGTCCCAGTTGATCAGAGCGCAGCAGTGACTAGGAAAGGTGAGCTGTGCTTCTCTCAGGCTCTTCAGGCTCTTCAGTGGAGGGAGTTTCTTCAGGGCGAACGCTGAGCGGGCTGTCAGCATCAGCACTGACTCCATGCCATGTGAGGGCAGTGTCTCCAGCGCCGTGGAGGAGACATCCCTGGAAAACAACATGCACACTAATCAGACATTCATTCCTTTGTTTACTTGTACTGTCTGTATGGACCCTTTTCACAAGCCTGTTATGACGCATGTATCATCTTTGCATCAAAGGGGGCATAATATGTCCTCATTAAAATGCACCAAAAAGTAAAGTGCTAAATTATGCATAAAGTAAAAAAAAAAACGTATTAGTGAAAATAAACATGCATGTTAATTACGTCTCCTCCTATCAGCAGTAAATGACAAACGCTCAGTGTGTGAATTCAGGCACACCCCTGCCTGGGAGAAGCTCAGTCCTGCTCTTCAATTGTTTTCATGCTGTAATCAATCACAGCTCAACCAGACAGGCCAGGTCTTCAGGTTTCCTTAACAGCTCAAGGCAGGTAAAGTTTTACAGCAGAGTTTTACAGCTTTAGTCATTCGCATTGCCATCCAACACAAAGCTCTCGCTCCAGGAAAAAGACATGCAGTTGAAGTCAAAGTCATTTCCCAAATGAGGTTTAACAGAGCAAGGACTTTTTCCACAGTATTTCCTGTAATATTTGTTCTAGGTCAATAGTATTAGCCCCCTTAAGCAATATATTATTATATTTTAAATATTTAAATATTTTTAAAACTGTCTAGAGCAGGGGTTTTCAGCCCGCGACCCCCAAAATAACAACGCCAGTTACTCATGACCCCCACTATTTTCAGAGGTGGTTATAAACACTCAGGGTATCTTCCGTCTATTTATTATATCCGTTTTCAAATAAAAAAAGGAAAATAAAGAAAAAAAAAAAGGAAAAAAAGAGATTTTGGCTGGATTTTCGTTTTTTTAATTTAGGGTATAAAATGGATGAACAACTTTAAAATTCATTATACACATGTAGACGGTGCTGAAATGCCCATTTTCCTCTGATTGGTCAACCAAATCTGAGCTCGTGATGTAGCCCACAAAATAAGAGCCCTCTGAGGACCAGCACCCAGGCTTTTAATTCATTAATTAATTCATTTATTTTCTTTTCAGCTTAGTCCCTTTATTAATCCGGGGTCACCACATTGGAATAAACCGCCAACTTATCCAGCATATGTTTTACGCAGTGGATGTAGTTCAACGGACACTGAGAGTGAACTACAGCGCCCAAAAACGACAAGTCCATACATACCACGCGCATTACACCGGGTCCACGTACACTGATTTGCTATCACAGCTGTGTTTGTTTACCGTTGATTTCCTGGACTATTCATACAACCATTCCACCTCTGTTTTTTACTGCGTCGTTTGTCTATGTTGTCGTCCTTGTTGGTATGTGTTTCTTGAATCCAGTTTATATCTTGTCATCCTGAATCTAGTTTAGTATCCTGTCATAGTCTGAGTCTAGTTTAAGTTTAATCTGTTTGAGTTCCTTGTTTGTTTGTTACTTTGTACTTTGGATTTTTTTGTTACTATTTCTACACAATATTATATTAAAATCTGCATTAGAATCTGCACCTTTTGTTCCTGTTTGATCTCGCTAACGTGACATCTAGATTACCCTTGACCACAATATAATATGATCATGCCTTGATTTTTAGTGGTTTCATTAGGACAGTACGGTCAACTTTGCTTAGACAAAAGTCTCGTCACTGATCAGAAATAATGTCTAGTATAGAATATAAAGTCCTGCTGCAGTGGAAACAGAATGAATATTGTGTCTGACTCCATCATGAGCTTGGAGGACTGCATTCATACATCTCTGCAATGACTCAAATCACTGATTAATAAAGTCATCTGGAATGGCAAAGAAAGCATTTCTGCAGGACTCCCAGAGTTCATCAAGATTCTTTGCATTCATCTTCAATGCCTCCTCCTTCATCTTACCCCAGACATGCTCAATAACATTCATTTCAGGTGACAAAGCTGGCCAATCCTGGAGCACCTTGACCTTTCAAGAATTTTGATGTGGAGGCTGTAGTATGAGAAGGAGCGCTATCCTGCTGGAAAATTGTCCCTCTCCTGTGGTTTGTAATGTAATGGGCAGCACATGTCTTGATACCTCAGGCTGTTGATGTTGCCATCCACTCTGCAGATCTCTCACACACACCCATACTTAATGTAACCCCAAACCATGATTTTTACACATGTAGACGGTGCTGAAATGCCCATTTTCCTCTGATTGGTCAACCAAATCTGAGCTCGTGATGTAGCCCACAAAATAAGAGCCCTCTGAGGACCAGCACCCAGGCTTTTAATTCATTAATTAATTCATTTATTTTCTTTTCAGCTTAGTCCCTTTATTAATCCGGGGTCACCACATTGGAATAAACCGCCAACTTATCCAGCATATGTTTTACGCAGTGGATGCCCATCCAGCTGCAATCCATCTCTGGGAAGTTTAAGTAAAAAATGGCTTGCCATATTTTTTTATATTGCCACTATAAGTCTGATAAACCTTAAAGATATAGCAACAAAATCTACCGCATCTTAATACAACTTTTGGCCAAATTTGGGGCTTGTATAATTTTTTTATATGCCCGGATTATAAAAATGTAATATTTAACATTTTTTTATTTAAAAATGATAAGTCTTACAGGCATGAGGAGATATAGCAACAATCTTGAATGCAGAAGGCACATTTTGACCACATTTGGGCCTTGTGGCATGAACGACCTAGGAGGAGATACGTTTGTTTTCAAGGACAGAGTAGTATAACAGTATGTTGGCTTTCTCAAGCCAACATAATGAAAGGGCAGAAGCACAGCTTCATCTATCAGAGAAACAACTGACTCTGACCAAACTGCAGCAAACTAAAGCCAGATTTCAGATCTGCCTCCTAAAGGCTACGCTCAGACAAGCTGCTCTCTCCACATCAGATGAGGAAATCTGAAATTATTGAGTTTTTGACATTAAGTCTATATTTTAATCTATCTTTGAAACTTGTTATCAATATCCTCAATATACAGTGTTTGTGTTGTAGGTCTCAGATGAGCAGACTGCTGGAAGAGGATATGGTGGGGGTTGTCTTGTTTTTAGTTGTTTTTTTAAATGTGTGTGTTTTCATTTCTAATAAAAATAAAGTTATATTGACCTCACATTGGCTATTCTATGTGTTGCTCTTTACATATCTTTAGTTCTGCATTGTGATTTCCTATCCTGTTTGAGCACTGGTTATCCAGCCTTAGTGATCCTGAAAAGTTCCTATCCAGATCAGATTGATCCAATCCGATGTTGCTTTGAAAAACTGGTTTAAAAAATAAGCTGGATCACGGATCACAAAAACAGGATTACTAAATCTGGATCAATGTTATCCGGATTAAACCTTTTGAAAAACCGTACCCTGGGCCCGGTTTTTCAAAAGGTTTAATCCGGATCAAATTGATCCAGATTTAGTAATTCTGTTTTTGAGATCTGTGATCAGGTAATCCAGCTTACTTTTTGAGCCAGTTTTTCAAAGCAACATTGGATTGGATCAATCTGATCTGGATAGGAACTTTTCAGGATCACTAAATCTGGATTACCAGTGCTCAAACAGGATAGGAAATCACAATGTAGAACTATAGATATGTAAAGAGCAACAAGTAGAATAGCCAGCGTGGGGCCAATATAACTTTATTATTTTTTTTATGAAAACAAAGAAAATGTAATAAATATTAAATTAATAATAATAATAATAATAATAAATAAAAAAACAAGAAAAAGTCCACCCCATCCTTTTCCAGCAGTCCGCTCATCTGAGACCTACAACACAAACACTGTACATTGAGGATATTTATAATAAGTTTCAAATATAGATGTAAATAAAAAAAGACTTAATGTCAAAAACTCCACAATAATCTCAGACTTCCTCATCTGATGTGAAGCGTATTCTTTAGGAGGGGGATCTCAAGTCTGACCTTGGTTTGCTGCAGTTTGGTTAGAGTCAGTTGTTTCTCTGCCAGGTGAAGCTGTGCTTTTTGCAATTGTTGAAAGAGATTTCAAAAATCAGTCATTGCCATTTCTTGCATTATTTGTTTATTCTGTAATCATTGCTATTATCATTAATAAATATTCTAATAAGAAAAATATTTTCCATTGTGATGAATACATATATATATATCAATTAGTGACGGAATAAAATGTATTGTTTTTGGTCAGTTTTGACAGCTGTTTGGGGGATTATTTTATGAGGCCAAACTCTTTCTACTTTGCTGGAGGCCTATACTGAAAGGCTAAATACGTTAAAGCCAATAATCACTATAGCCTGACAGATGAACAAATAAAATTAAAACCTTATGAATAAATAGTATATCTCGTAAGATACTGCATGATCCAAAAATAGTATTGTTTAATAAATTTTTTAAGTTTTCATGACATTTTAGGCATGAAATCCACGCTAAATCCACCCTTCTGATGGGATCAGTTTAATCCATGTTTTTTGGATCAAAGTGATCCAGATCCTACAAAAAAGGTCCGAAAAACCCAAACTAAAGGTTTGATCCGGATGAAAACAAAGATTGGACTACGTGATCTAATCCGATTATGTAATCCGTTTTTTCTTTTGAAAAACCCATTTTCAAGATTTGATCCAATCCCTTATCCAAAATCCTAGTGGATTACTTTTGAAAAACCGGGCCCTGGAGTCGCAATCCAATGGAAATGAAATTGAATACTGACGGCTTTTTATGTGCATGTTGTATTTTTAATGTGACTATGTTTATGTTATGGATAAAATATATTAATTTTAATAGATTTTTAATATTTTTGTAAATCACCAAGCGACCCCCTCTCATTGTCCATGGTGCCGACCCCACTTTGGGCACCACTGGTCTACAGAACAAACCACTGTTACACAATGACTTGCCTAATTACCCTAGCTGACCTAATTACAGTCACTTGAAGCTGAATAGTTGTATCTTGAAAAAAATGTATGTACTGTTATCATTGCAAGTATTTCTGTCTCCAGTGTTTCAGGATCACTTACAGCACAGTCGGGCCTAAAGCTCCTTTAAAAGCATCTTCATGGATGACACGCAGATCTCGGCTGTTCTTCAACACTCTGCAGAACACATAGATGACACTGAGATTACACACTGGACATAAACATGCTGTAGGATTTACCCAGAAACTATGACATTATGAGTAAATCTTTGACATAATTACAAATAGTGCTGTCGAAGAGTTAATCACGACTAATCACATCCATAACAAATGTTTGTATTTTACATCATATACAGTTGAAGTCAGAATTATTAGCTACCTCTGAATTATTAGCCCCCCTATTTATTTTTTTCCCTCAGTTTCTGTTTAACGGAGAGCAGATTTTTTCAACACATTTCTAAATATAATAGTTTTAATAACTAATTTCTAATAACTGATTTATTTCTCTTTGCCATGATGACAGTAAATAATATTTTACTAGATATTTTTCAAGACACTTCTATACAGCTTAAAGTGGCATTTAAAGGCTTAACTAGGTTAATTAGGTTAACTAGGCAGGTTAGGGTAATTAGGCAAGTTACTGTATAACGATGGTTTGTTCTGTAGATTATTGAAAAAAAATATAGCTTAAAAAGTCTAATAATTTTGTACCTAAAATGGGTTTAAAAAAAATTAAAAACTGCTTTTATTCTAGCTGAAATAAAACAAATAAGACTTTCTCCAGAAGAAAAAATATTATCAGACATACTGTGAAAATTTCCTTGCTCTGTTAAACATCATATGGGAAATATAAAAAAAACATTATTCAAAAGGAGGCTAATAATTCTGACTTCAACTGTATATGTGTGTGTGTGTGTGTGTGTGTGTGTGTGTGTGTGTGTGTGTGTGTGTGTTCTGTATTTATTTACATAAATACACACATACTTAGAGTGCAAAAATACGACAAATGTATTTACATATGTATTTATTAATGTTGTTAACTTATCGTATAAGCTATAAGTTTGTATTTACATAATATATACACATGTGCTGTGTATATTTATGTATATATGTATGAGTACACACACATACAAAAATATACAAAAATATTTACATATGTACGTATGTATCATTTTCATTATATGTAATTTTATATGTATAATCTAAATTTATCTATATGATCTATAATTTATATATATATAATTATAATATATATATATAATTATATATAATTATTAGCCCCCTTCTTATTTTATTATTATTATTATTATTTTTATATTTTTCCAAATCATGTTTAACAGGGCAAAGAAAATGTTCACAGTATGTCTGATAATATTTTTTCTTCTGAAGAAAGTCTTATTTGTTTTATTTCGGCTAGAATAAAAGCAGTTTTTAATAAATAAAAAAATACATTTTAAGGACAAAATATTAGCCCCTTTAAGCTATAGATTTTTTTCAATAGTCTACAGAACAAACCATCATTATACAGTAACTTGCCTAATTACCCTAATCTGCCTAGTTAACCTAATTAACTTAGTTAAGGCTTTAAATGTCACTTTTAGCTGTATAGAAGTGTCTTGAAAAATATCTAGTCACATAATATTTACTGTCATCATGGCAAAGATAAAATAAATCAGTTATTAGTAATGAGTTATTAAAACTATTATGATTAGAAATGTGTTGAAGAAATCTTCCTGTTAAACAGAAATTGGGGGAACAATAAACAGGGGGCTAATAATTCTGACTACACCATACGCACAAATATATTTTCTAAATATGAACTTTTTGATGCAATTAAATCACAATTAATCATTTGACAGCACTAATATTTACATTCAAATTTTGCACATATATAAATAAAAATAAACACTACCTCAAATATAAATATAAGTGTGCCTTTACCATTTTTATTTTTATTATTTATTTGATAAAGACAAAGTAAGACAGGGCATGAAAGAAAAGAAAAAAAGACTATAAAATAGGAGAAAAGGATTCTGCACACAGAGCAGGTCTAAAAATAAACAAGAGAAAGCATGTAATTATGTAAGGTGTTGTGTGTAATTGATATGGGTGTGAAATGTACTGTACATACTTTAAATCGTTTATATGTTTTCAGTGTGCAAAGGAGAGGATTAAAGAGAGAAAGAAGGGAAAAAAAACTATAGGACATATCAACAATAATATGAAAACAAACAGCAGTGAGTTGAAGAAGACAATTCCTAAAATACATATTAATATACAAGCAATATATGTTTTATATTAAATTATATATTTATATTTTTGTTTTATTTTAAATCATATATTTATATTTATGTTTTATATTAAATTATATATTTATATTTTAGTTTTCTATTAAATTATATATTTATATTTATGTTTTATAATAAATTATATATTTATATTTATGTTTTATATTAAATTATATATTTATATTTATGTTTTATATTAAATTATATATTTATATTTATGTTTTATATTAAATTATATATTTATATTTATGTTTTATATTAAATTATATATTTATATGTATGTTTTATATTAAATCATATATTTATATTTATGTTTTATTTTAAATCATATATTTATATTTATGTTTTATATTAAATTATATATTTATATTTATGTTTTATATTAAATTATAGATTTATATTTATGTTTTATATTAAATTATAGATTTATATTTATGTTTTATATTAAATTATATATTTAGAATTATGTTTTATATTAAATTATACATTTATATTTTAGTTTTATATTAAATTATATATTTATATTTTTATTAAATTACATATTTATATTTATATTTTAGTTTTATATTAAAATATATATTTACATTTTAGTTTTATATGAAATTATATATTTATACTTTATATTAAATTATACATATAAATGTATGTTTTATATTAAATTATATATATATATATATATATATATATATATATATATATATATATATATATATATATATATATATATATATATATATATAATGTTCTATATTAAAAATATATTTATACACACACACACACACACATACACACATATATATATATGATTTTTTCACTTTTAATTTTGGCATTTCTGTGTGGAGTTTGCATGTTCTCCCCGTGTTGGTGTGGGTTTGCTCTGGTTTACCCCACAGTCCAAACACATGCGCTATAACTGAACTGAGTAAACTAAATTTACCATAGTGTGTAAACGTGTGTGTGAATGAGTGTCTATGGGTGTTTCCCAATACTGGGTTGTAGCTGGAAGGGAATCTGCTGCTTAAAACATATGCTGGAATAGTTAGCAGTTCATTCCACTGTGGAAACCCCAGATAAATAAGGAAAATGTATGGATGAATTATTTATTATATACACTCGGTATATTCACCTATATTATCTAAATAGCAATCTTTGATTTTAGATGTGATTAATCAGGATTAGTTGATTGACCGCACTATTTACAAAGAATCATCAAGCAACACACACTGAACTGAAGGTGAATTTAAAGTAAAGATTGAAATAGTATTTTCATATAAAGCAAACTCCAATGGTCCAAATAAAGTGTACAACACAGAATCATAACAGCAAAACTGGACAGTGATTAGTGTAAATGCACTTACAGTTTGTCTATTTTTGTTCCATTGAAGGCATGGCTCTCTATTTCTTGAAATCCATTGTTAAAGAGATTCCTGAAAAGACGGGCGGGGGGGGGGGGGGGGGGGGGGGTGTATTAATAAAAGGTTTATGAAAATTGTGTAAAACTATTGAACAACACTCAATCTTGTCTTGAGACAATTTAAAAAATGTTTTCCACATTATAAGTTGTCTATACACATCTTTATATATACATCTATGTATATATGTACAGTTGAAGTCAGAATTATTAGCCCCCTTTTGAATTTTTTTTCTTTTTTAAAATATTTCCCAAATGATGTTTAAGAGAGCAAGGAAATTTTCACAATATGTCTGATAATATTTTTTCTTCTGGAGAAAGCCTTATTTGTTTTATTTTGGCTAGAATAAAAGCAGTTTTTTTTTATCCATTTTAAGGACAAAATTATTAGCCCATTTAAGCAATTTTTTTCGATAGTCTAAAAAAATAGTCCATCGTTATACAATAACTTGCCTAATTACCCTAACCTGCCTAATTTACCTAATTAACCAAGTTAAGCCTTTAAATGTCACTTTAAGCTGTATAGACGTGTCTTGAAAATATAACATAAACATAAACAGGGGGGCTAATAAGTACAGGTTTTTGCAACAGTTAAAAATGCAAAAAAAGTTACATAATCATAATAATAAATAAATAAATAAATAAATAAGCATCAAAATGTACAATTTATCAATGAATCATTTGAGCACAGTGTAAAAATTCCAAAGAGTCATAAGAGTGGACTGTCTAAAGTAGGCATGCAACGATTATAAATTTTCATTGAGCGATTATAGTCTAAGAAATAATCACGATTTCACGGTTTTCACGATTATTTGCATTCATTGATTTCAAAACCTCACTAGCTTGAAACTAAAACCATTTAAAATTAGTTTTTTTTAAAGTTCATTTGATTGACTATATAAAAATCAGTGGATATTATTGATGCATGTATTGGGTAAAATTGCTACTTTTTAGAAAATACTCCACTCAGCTGGTGGATAATCGCTCTCATTGGCACCATTATTTGTAACTATAAGTAGGTTTGCAAACATGTGTACTTTTCATTGCTTCTTCCTCAAACTTCAGCCGTATGCAGTTCCCACGGTCACAAAAGCCCCTTTTCATCTCAACTAGGTGCGCCTGAAAAGCGTGAATGCTTTGGTTTGTGTGCGGGTCCATTGGAAATATTGAACTTGAACTAGCTTGCCTTAATTAATATAGCCTCAGTCATAGTTAGTCCAGTGTGCGTGGTTATTATGCCACAGTTGGCATAACATTGTTTAGTTGCTGCATTTTTGTTCCGTTCAAAAACACGGTGTTGAGAAGCCTTTACGATTAATTATCCGTGACGAATTAAATCGCGGTTAATAGTGAAACCAGTTAATCGTTGCATCACGAATCTAAAGAAGCCTATATATGAGAACAATATTTAAATGAGCATATAATTGCAAAAAATATCCTGCGCTTTTTATTTTTATAACGTATGATATAGTTAAATTATATTATATGATCACAAATATATTATACGACATGTCATTTATGATACTGATTTTATACAATAGTTAAACAAACAAGAAGTTAATACTGAGTGTTACATTTTAGACACAATATTGACTGTTTTGATCTGTTCTGCCAACAACAGCAACAAAAAGTCTAAGTATTTCAGTCATTCAGTCAATCATTTTCTTTTCGGCTTAGTCCCTTTATTATTCTGGGGTCGCCACAGTGGAATAAACCGCCAACTTATCCATGTTTCACACAACAGATGCCTTTCCAGCTGCAACCCAACACTGGGAAACACCCATACACACTCGTTTACACACTTACACTTCGGACAATTTAGCTTACCCAATTCACCTGTAGCGCATGTGTTTGGACTGTGGAGGAACCAAAACGGGGAGAACATGCAAACTCCATACAGAACTGACAACTTGCCCAGCCAGGGCTCGAACCAGCAACCTTCTTGCTGTGAGGCAACCGTGCCACCCACTGCGTCACCGTGACGCCCCTAAATATTTCAGTCATTTTGAATGATTCGTTTGAATAAATCAATTAATGAATCACTCATGTAGTCAGGGACTTGCACATGCTGCTGGTTTACGTACAGTATCTTTTGTTTTCATCACAGTCATGAACCAGCACAAAACACACTCATCTCTATATTGTTTATTTAGGAAATATTGTCAATGTCACGCAACACTAACACAAAGAGTTCTTCAGGACATTTTTCTGATAAAGGATGCATTATCTTAGCATTTAGACATAGAGAGTGAAGGATGTCTTGTACATTTACAGACTAAACAACTCTTAGATTGATAGCATTTATCAAAACTAGCAATAATTCACTATAAACATATTATGTAACACCATAACATTAATTTTGATTTAATATTATGCTTTTAAAAAAGGCTTTTACTTTGTTTATTGGGATCGATTTGTGGGAGTGTGTCCAAAAAGAACATTTCATTAAACTAAATATGCAAAACTGAACGATGTTTCAGGCTGATCGTAAAGAGAATTCTTGTACAAATGTGTCGCAATGTGATGCAAACAGACTGTTAGTAAGATTACGAGGCTTTTAAAACTGAACTAGACTCATAAACAACTCAGAAATAAAAGCGACACAGAGACAGTGCCTTTAATTCATCACCGCTAAAGGGGAATCTACAAAGATTTAACAGCACAGCTGCAAAATGATGCTTTATTTCTTCCACAAAGTCAAAGTCAGAGTCACAAAGTGGAAAATAAAACACTGATTCAATACAAATCAAGACTTTTGAAGAATAAAATCATGCACATATATATATACATATATATATATATATATATATATATATATATATATATATATATATATATATATATATATATATATATATATATATGTAAAATTTTATATTCATAATTTTTTTTTCTCATGCTGCTTATCATGCTGCATCTGTTTTACTTTAGTTTTTTTCTAGTGGGAAAACTTCTACTTATTTCGTTTATTTTGGCTTGCAAAAACAAAATTATTTATTATTATTATTATTAATTATTTTTTAATGTAAAAACTGCTGGGTTCAATATTATTAGCCCCCTAATGAATTTTTATTTATTTATATATATTTTCTGGCTACAGAACAAGCCATTGTTGTGCTAACAAATAAATAAACAAATAAACAGTGGTAAAAATGTATTTAGAAGTGTTAGAACTTTCCAATGATAAATATAAATATATCAGAATTATTGAACCCCCTTTGAAATGTTTTTTCTTTTTTAAATATTTGCCAAATGATGTTTAACAGAGCAAGGAAATTTTCACAGAATGTCTGATATAATTTTTTCTTCTGGAGAAAGTCTTATATGTTTTATTTTGGCTAGGATAAAAGCAGTTTTTTATTTTTTAACCACCATTTTAAGGTCAAAATTATTAGCCCCTTTAAGCTATTTATTTTTCGACTGTCTACAGAACAAACCATTGTTATAGAATAACTTGCCTAATTAACCTAGTTAAGCCTTTAACAGTTGCATGTAGGGGGGAAACAAGTCAAACTTATGAAATGTGAGGTCTCATGGAAGTAGCTTAAAGGCAGAGAATAGAACTGTCTTTGACAGCTTGCGACTTCATCTGCCACTTTCACTACAGTACATCTACATGGACACCAATACTCCGCTTTTATGATTAAGATAATACTGATTAAGAGTCGACCATGTAAGCAGTGATTTTTGATTACCTTAAAGGATCACGCGAGTCCCGAAATGTAGAGGTTTTTCTCTCCGTTCGCCATGCGGTATCAAATTCCATTAAAACGTCCTGAATGAAAATCTGCTGAATGAGAGTGAACTGCTGAACTGCAGTTAAAGTCTAAAGATTAAAAATAAAACACCCAAAACTGCATGAAACTCTGGAGGAAACGCTGGATAGCCTGGTGATGCCACATTAATTGTTCTATACTGAAACTTTCCTTCTAAAAGCGCGTCCTTGGTCTTATCCAAATTTCTTTGCATGTTAAGCACACACAGGACCAGAGCAAGCTGAACTGGCGCTCTAGGCAAACGACAATCACGCTGCCCTCAACCCGAAAGTAACTGGTTCGCGGATGAAAGTATGGACCGTGAGGGAGAGGGTGGGTTTAGCGGATAAAAGTGAAGACCGGGGGGTTCGCTCACTATTCTGCTGCCCAAGGCGGCCGCCTAGATTGCCTCTATGCATGCGCCGTCCCTGAACACACGTCAGCCACAACAGGAAAAAACTGCGTTATTTGCATGATTTTTTTTACGCGTTAAATATTTAAAATTAATCGTGTGCGTTAACGCGCTAATTTTGACACCCCTAATTTTTATATTATATAATATATAACAAATATTATATAAGTGTTGTTGTTTTTTAAACACATTTCTAATAATATTAGACGAGATATCTTTCAAGATGCTAGTATTCAGCTTTAAGTGACATTTAAAGGCTTAACTAGGTTAATTAGGCGAGTTAGGGTAATTAGGCAAGTCATTGCATAACAATGGTTTGTTCTGTAGACAATTAATAACAAATATTGCTTAAGGGGGCTGATAATATTGACCTTAAAATGCTTCAAAAAAATTTTAAAAATAGCTTTTATTATAACTGAAATAAAACAAATAAGACTTCTTAAGAGAAAAAAAAAATATTATAGGAAATACTGTGAAAAATTCCTTGCTCTGTTATACAATAATCAAGAAAAATGGGCTTTAAATAAGATTCAACTGATAGAAAAAATGAATTGTGTCTGTTTGAGATACTAACATTGTGGCGTATTCACTCGTCATCCCGGTGAAAGCATTGGATGGTACTGAGCGCAGATTCAGGTTATCACA
The DNA here is from genome assembly GCF_049306965.1 of Danio rerio. Classification (NCBI taxonomy): domain Eukaryota; kingdom Metazoa; phylum Chordata; class Actinopteri; order Cypriniformes; family Danionidae; genus Danio; species Danio rerio. The sequence goes on along the minus strand of NC_133188.1, from coordinate 51,300,512 downwards.
AATATCCCTAAACACAGAAGAAAAGACACAAAATCCATTAAACGTTTGAAGCAAAAAGCCTGTGCTGACAACTAAATCTCTTGATCCAACACCTGCGCTCCTCTTCTCTTAAGGAGCCGGCCTATTTCACAACATTGTTCTGCCTGAGAAAAACAACCGACGGCAATATTGCAGCTTCATTGTTATTACTAGCCATCATATGATTAATGAAAGAAGAAACTCACAGTATGAAATGAGCCTCCAGGGAGAAGATGGAGGTCAGGTCAGGAAAAACACTAATGCCAGTGTTGGAGATGCTCCTGCACAAATCAGAAAAGCAACAGGATTTGGGTTTTGAGTGATGAATTAACCAGAAGAACTAAATATGAACTATTATGTTAATATTTTAAAAAGGTTAAAACAATTTTGTGGCAGCATATATGCTATACACTAACCGGCCACTTTATTAGGTACACCTGTCCAACTGCTTGTTAACGCAAATTTCTAATCAGCCAATTACATGGCAGCAACTCAATGCATTTAGGCATGTAGACATGGTCAAGATGATCTGCTGCAGTTTAAAGTGAGCATCATAATGTGGAAGAAAGGGGATTTAAGTGACTTTGAATGTGGCATGGTTGTTGGTGCCAGACGGGCTGGTCTGAATATTTCAGAAACTGCTGATATACTGGGATTTACACGCACAACCATCTCTTGGGTTTACAGAGAATGGTCTGAAAAAGAGAAAATATCCAATGAGCGGCAGTTCTGTTGTCGCAAATGCCTTGTTGATGCCAGAGGTCAGAGGAGAATGGCCAGAGTGGGTAAAGTCTAGATTTGATATGCGGCTGGCAGGGAGTGTGATAGGCACATCAATATAGCAGCATTTTTAATGACACTGCATAACAATAATTAATATTTTTACAGTACTGTGATGGTTGGATTTAGGGTTGGGGTGGGGGTAGACGTTAAAAATACAATTTATAGGTTAATTTAATAGATAACATAAATAATACTACTGTTTTTACAGTGCTGTGATGGTTAAGTCTTGGGTTGGGGTTTGGGTAGACGTTAAAAATACAATTTATTGGGTAATTTAATAGATAACATAAATAATACTACTGTTTTTACAGTGCTATGATGGTTACGCTTAGGGTAGGGGTGGGGTAGACGTTAATAAATACAATAAATGGGAAATTTAATAAATAATACAAAATAAATCTCGCTAACTTTCAGCCGCAAGCACTCGCTACAACCGAGGTACACAGAAGAGCATCTCTGAATGCACAACACATCCAACCTTGAGGTGGATGGGCTACAGCAGCAGAAGACCACACCGGGTGCCACTCCTGTCAGCTAAGAACAGGAAACTGAGGCTACAATTCACACAGGCTCACCAAAACTGGACAATAGAAGATTGGAGGAACGTTGCCTGTTCTGATGAGTCTCAATTTCTGCTGCCACATTCGGATGGTCGGGTCAGAATTTGGAATCAACAACATGAAAGCATGGATCCATCCTGCCTTGTATCAGCAGTTCAGGCAGCTGGTGTTGATGTAATGTGTAGGGGATATTTTCTTGGCACACTTTGGTCCCATTAGTACCCAAAGTACCAACACCACAGCCTACCTGAGTATTGTTGCTGACCATGTCCATCCCTTTATGACCACAGTGTACCCATCTTCTGATGGCTACTTCCAGCAGGATAACGCACCATGTCATAAAGCATGAATCATCTCAGACTGGTTTCTTGAACATGACAATGAGTTCACTGTACTGAAATGGCCTCCACAGTCACCAGATCTCAATTCAATAGGGCACCTTTGGGATGTGGTAGAACGGGAGATTCACATCATGGATGTGCAGCCGACAAATCTGCAGCAACTGTGAGATGCTATCATGTCAATATGGAGCAAAATCTCTGACCAATATTTCCAGTACCTTGTTGAATCAATGACACAAAGGATTAAGGCAATTCTAAAGGTAAAAGGGGGTCCAACCCAGTACAAGTAAGGTGTACCTAATAAAGTGACCACACTCACAGCTGTATATTGTAAACAAAAAGTCTTTAAAATGTATAGTATTACAAGCAGTTTCGGTTGCCAGTAATACTGTAAAATATACAAGTTCACTGTAGATTAACAATTATGATCACACTGTAGTTTTACAGCACAGTTGTAGTTGTTAATTTACAGTTCGATTGTAAATTCTGCCAGTAATACTGAAAAAACACAAGCACACTGTGAATTAATAATTACAATTGTGCACTTGTACACTGAAAATTGCCAGTCATACTGTAAATTTTACATCACTTTTACAGTGTGGATAGTAATCAGAATCTGAATCGTTGCAGTGCATGATGGGAAGTGTAGTCCAGCTAAATGGCTATTGGAGTGTACATATAGCTGAAGTACACATAGCTAACAATTGTGACACTATTATTGCTATAACCTTAATTTTTAATACATTGTGCATCCCTAGTGATGCAGAAACAGCAAGAATGATGAAGTGAAGCCACTCACAGGTATCTGAGTTTGGGCAGCTGGTTGAAGGCCCGCTGCTGGATGTGAACCAGGTTCCGCGTGTTCTGGATTGAGCTGTGACACAAATTTTTGCATGAGAAATCACAAACAATCAACACATTACTGTACTGTGAAAAATTAGAAGATTTTGTTCCAGTCTGCGGTAATTACAGGCAATAATTAAACAGAGTAATCAAGGTTTAGGTCAATTATGCATGAAACAGTTTCAATGTTCAGTTTCAATCTTCCCTGAGTGGTTTCTTACATCTCGGAGACGTTCGGCAGGTTATTGAAGGCTTCAGACTCGATGGTTTCCACTGAGGAGCTCTGGGCGATTTCTCTAGATCAAAAAAAAATTATAATTAGAGGCAAGGTGTGAATTACCAGGAGGTTTAAGGGGATTTACCATACCAGATGTGTGGGATGTGGGGTCTGATCGGTATCTTAAATCATATTAATAATTATTAATTAACAAATATTAAAATATAAATACACTTTTGACCACCCCTTTATGGTTTATAGCATTTTTAATACATAGTTAGTCTATGCAAAAAGTAATTGAACAGTCTAAAACTGCAATTCAAGAGCTCCAAGAGACTTTATAAGTATTCACAAGACACTTTTCTTTTAAAATAGGTGTTAATATTTACATATAGCTTAAGCAATACATCTTAAATCTTATATATAAAGGTAGTATTCAAGTGCAGCTTTAATGATACAGTCTTCATGAAGTCTTACAAAGTATCAAATAAACAAACAGAACAGACTCAGGCTCTGGAACATCAACATAACAGAACATCCAGATGACATATAGACTCCATAATGAACTCAGATACACTGAAAAAAATTATTCAACGATGATTCCTTGGATTTACTCAATTTTTTTATGTTAAGTGGTTGTAAACAATTTATTTGTGTTGAATTTAAACAAGCAAATTAAGTTGAACATTATTAAATTTAATTTGTTTGTTTAAATTCAACACAAATAAATTGTTTGCAACAGTTCTGCATGCAACACTTTTTTCAGTGTACATAAGATGTATTCATAGTCCAAACAATCCATGATAACGGGTTTCAGCTATGTGTGTGTGTGTGTGTGTGTGTGTGTGTGTGTGTGTGTGTGTATGTGTGTGTGTGTGTGTGTGTGTGTGTGTGTGTGTGTGTGTGTGTGTGTGTGTGTGTGTGTGTGTGTGTGTGTGTGTGTGTGTGTGTGTGTGTGTGTGATTAATGGAAATGGAGTCCAGTGTGTAGGGAATTGTAGTTCATTATGGGTCTGTAATCTTTCCCAACATAGATTGATGGCAATCATGACACACTGAAGTATGTGTTACACAAACTAACATTACAGAAAAGTTTGTCTTCTCTAGTGATTGTCAATATATAATTCACACCCTGATTACAGCTAAAGTATGTGCCAAATTACACCATTGTTGCATGATCAGAAGCAAGTTCAACAACATTATTTGCACCGTGCTCTTTGGCTATTTTTCCTTTTATTTGATGCATCAATCTGTTAGATTATTGAATATAAGAAACTGTAATCTGCACTCATAAGAACATGACTCATAAGTCTTCATATTTAGATTGATTTCACTTTCATTATTAGGAAAACACTTATTTATTAGGCCACTCAATCTGAAGAGTAAAAACGACAACAAAGCAAGTATACATAAAAGTCCATGTGAACTGGAAGTTGTCAAGATTTTTATTATTTCAGTATGTTGATGTATGTTTCAGTACTTCCAGTTAAAACAGAATATTTAGTAGGGGGCGGGATTTCTTTTGCATGTCATTCCCACATAGCAAACAGTAAAGACCCGTTCACACTAAGCATGATAACTATACAGATAACAATAAACTTATAGTTGTAGAAATCATTCACAGTGTTAAAGAATAACATAGTACACACCAAAACAAAGTAAGAATAGCGTTGGGATCACTTCCAGAACAATTTTGCCAGATCATGAATGATAAAACACTGACAGCCAGACAGAATCCATTGAAAAGTAAAGGGTTTACACAATTTAAAGATACAGAAGACACTCTTGAGTAACACATACGTGAAAATTGGTTGTTTTTGCGTTGTTTTGAGCAAATTTGTTCTTCCGGTTTAAAAAGAAATTAAGAAGCGATGTTAATATCACTACAATATTATTTACATTTAGTCATTTAGCAGACGCTTTTATCCAAAGCGACTTACAAATGAGGACATATTATGGACTGAGGGAAACGTGGTGGCGTTAATATTGAGAAAGAAGCCCCAATCAGAGAGGCAAATTTCTGCAGCCCCGTCTCCGTTTTCAGATGTCTCCGTTTTCCCCCATCCACACTGACACAGAGCAGCAGCGTTTTACAATGAAAACAGCCTCTTCAGCATTTTCAAAAAGCTTCGTTTTCAGCGCTCGAAAACTCTGATGTAGTGTGGACGGATGGCATAACCGTAGCAAAACTTATGTGTTTTAAAACTAAAACGTATTAGTGTTTCTTCATTCAAAAGATTATTCAAAGATAATGACTATGTTGAAAATGAGCTGTTTACAGTGTCTGCTATAATGTTAATGTTGTTTTTGGTGTGTTTACACTGATGAATATGGCCACGGTGTAAATGCACAGTAGTTATGATCTCATTGGCACATTAGATCGTTATGATAACATAATATATCCCTTCAGGGATTTCCTGAAGATAAATACCAAAAAATAACAGAACTGGAATCACTACAGCAGTCGTGATCGTCTGATATGAAGCAAGAGCTCACGATGACATACTGTATGATGATGTGTGCAGGTGCTGTAGTGCTGTCTCATTTCTTAGGGGTACATTTTGAAACCCTTCACCTTCACCCTCTGTTTCAAGGGCCAAGTGAAAGGGGAAGGGGTACAAAATAGAATTGGAGTTGGGCCTTTGTATAATTCTGAGAAAGCATACTTTAGGAGCCATACAATGTATATTGGCAACTGGCCACAAGGTGTCAATAGGAGACTATATAACTGTGGCTTCACTGCATGGAGTTAGACAGTGTTGGTAGGAAGCACACAGTTTTTGACCGTCTCGTCTCGTAAGGTAACTCAAGGTAACAAAGAAGTGTGCATATAGATTAAGGAAAGTTAATGAAGTAATTATGTTAATTGGAAAATAAAGACGTTTTTATTTGGATCTATTTTGCCTACGGACTCTGACTTTACGCGTACAAAACTTGCTTGCTCTGCCAACAGTAGTGGCAATTGGAAAGCCGCTACACATACATTTCAGAGGAGCACTTAAAAAGTAAACTGAAAGCATTTATTTCTTTACTATAAACTCTTTTATGATCATTTATAAACATCACAAATATGTTCTTATGCATTGCATTTTTATTGCATTATAAAAATTATACTATAAAATTTGTATTTTAAACTTAAAAATGTTCATAAATGGTGGATCCTATATTAATTGATAAGCTTTTTGTATTAGTATGTGCAGTAAACAGCAGTGAATAATTCATTCTGTACTGTTTCTTCTACAAAATGTTCATTTATTCACTTTCTTGTCGGCTTAGTCACTTTATTAATCCCGGGTCGCCACAGCGGAATGAACCTCCAACTTATCCAGCATATGTTTTACACAGCGGATGCCCTTCCAGCCGCAACCCATCACTGTTGCATTCACACACATACGCTACAGCCAGTTTAGCTTATTCAATTCCCCTATAGCGCATATGTTTGGACTTTTAGGGGAAACCGGAGCAACTGGAGAAAACCTATACGGAGAACCTATGGGGAGAACATGCAAACTCCACACAGAAACACCAACTGACCCAGCCTGGACTACGTAGTGCTGTCGCCTCACAGCAAGAAGGTCGTTGCTTTGAGCCTCGGCTGGGTCAGTTGGCATTTCTGTGTGGAGTTTGCATGTTCTCCCTGTGTTCGAGGGGGTTTCCTCCGGGTGCTCCGGTTTCCCCCACAGTCCAAAGACATGCGGTACAGGTGAATTGGGTAGGCTCAATTGTCCGTAGTGTATGAGTGTGAATGAGGGTATAGATGTTTCCCAGAGATGGGTTCCAGCTAGAAGGGCATCCGCTGCGTAAAATATATGCTGGATAAGTTAGCGGTTCATTCCACTGTGGCGACCTCAGATTAATAAAGTATCTAAGCCGAAAAGAAAATTAATGAATGAATGAAAGTTAAACCATAAAGTTTTATTTTGGCAGGTTGAGCTAAAGGCTTTTTTTTTTTAAATGACAGTTTTAATTAGTATGACACCTTTAGTTTTTAATAATAGAAAATTCACACACACATAAAAAAAACCTCAAAAACAACAGTATATTCCTCAGGAAAGAGATGCTTCTCTTTGAATTCTTCACAAGATCGGCTGTAGTGTGATATTAAACTATCACTGGCTCAAATACTGCTCTTTCAATTCGTTCACGCCAAACAATAATCTATTCTGTTCGAGCGTTCAAACTGTTCCTCCTGAGCTTGGATGTCCTGAGCTTTTCAATAGAGCGAGCGGCAGGGAAATCTTGGCATTTGAAAGCTCAGTGCGTCCTGAAAAAGGGAGTGAACATCAAAGAGTTTTCTCTGCAAATCTTTTTCCCTGTAAACCTGCTGGCTCAGAGAGGAGTGATGATGGACGGATGGATGCGTTCCCTTCAGTGGACTCGCTAAACATCTGGTTATATGGCGTAATGTTGTAAAAAACAATGACTACTCACATTCTTCTTACTCCTTTCAGGCCGTCGAAACTCCGGCTGCTGATGGTCTTCACTGAGATGTAGTTCAAAACTCTGAAATCACAAGATATATTAATAATTAGGCTGCATAATATACGGTTACAGCATCGATATCGCAATGTGCCCATCTGCAATAGTCACAAACATACAAACACAGTGAGAATATGCAAGCTCCACACAGAAATGCCAAATGGTCCAGCTGGGACTCGAACTAGTGACCTTCTTGATGTAAGGCGACAGTAATACCCACTGAGCCACCGTGTCACCCCCACATTTCTTAACAAAGCTTAAAAATATGTCACGCATTTAGGACAAAAAGAGAAGAAACTCCAAATCTTTGTTATTCAGTGGGAAATTAGTATTAAATATAAGGCACGTGAGCAGATGTGTATCTTATAAAGCTTTTAAAAAAGTGTGATAAGCCTCAAGGAAGTTTAATGTCACACAGAGAGGGAACAGATAAAAGCTTGTCCAGCAAGGACTAACTTTTTCAGGGAACAGACAGCTGACCTCCACTCCTTTAGCACTTTAAAACCTTGTGAAATTATTTATAATAATAATAATACACTTCTGTATTCTGATATCACTGAGAAAGAATTGTTGCTCTGTCTGGCAGATGTTATTAATGATTCAGTTCCTAGAAATAATGAGCACACCACCTACAGATCCCCCTTTTAAATAAATACTTTCCTTTCTTTATTGTACACAGGTGGAATTTATCTCTGGCTTCACCACACAACCACCTCAGCGTTCACATTTACTAATCAGGGGTCGCCACAGCGGAATGAACCACCAACTTATCCAGCATATGCTTTTACACAGCGGATGCCCTTCCAGCTGCAACCCATCACTGGGAAACATTCATACACATTTTTTCAAACACATACACTACGTGCAATTTAGCTTACCCAATTCACCTACATCACATGTGTTCGGACTGTGGGGGAAACCGGAGCACCCGGAAGAAACCCACGCCAAACAGGCTCGAACCAGCGACCTTCTTGTTGTCAGGCAATTGTGCTAACCACTAAGCCACTGTGCCCTATTTTAATAAATACACCTCTTTAATGAATCAATTTTGCTTAAACGCAATAAAAATATTATTTATTGTTCATACTCACTGAAAAATGCATAATCATTTTCAAAAAGGTACTCAATCCAGTGAATATGCTGGTAAATATTTACTAAACATTCATTCATCTTCATTTTTAAAGGACAAACAAATTTAACAATCAGTATAATAATAATAATAATATTAATAATGAAACACACCCCAACTAATGTATTTAATAAATAAGTAAAATCAAGACAGGAATACCACAAATCTCAACCCAGGATCATTATTGATATGTACCCTTGTACACATTTCTGTAGAGTGCCAAATACATCCCAGGAGGTAAGTTTAAAAAAAAAAAATTTTTTACAGTTTTTATTTTCACATATCCACCAGAGGTCGCTGTGCTTGCTTTTTCAGATCTCAAATTTCTCTCGAGTGCCATTCGCGCCTGCTGTTCTCATGTAAATCCACCAGAGGCCGCTGTCGACTGACTGACTGACCAACCGATCACTCCCACTTACACCCTTCCGTAAACCCAACTGATAGTGTCGAAAAGCCACCTGATTTTTACCATGTTTTTAGATTTTACCACATTCTCACCCTGTTATTTACTTGTTTCTTTTATTTTTTGGCTTCTGTTTTTGTATTACCCGCTTTCTGGAACCGATTTTCACCAGACCAAACCCTGTCGTTGTGGTCAACTCCTCTCTTCGTCTCAAGTCCACTGATGTACATGGCAAGCCACTGGGCAAACTGGTAACAGCAGAAAAGCTGTCCACACAGAGGTAGGCGGTCAGTTGGCAGCGCGAAAAAAAACAGGAGCCATTGGCGGTGTCATACCGTTATGTAGCCTTCATTTGAAAGACGAAATGCAGCCATACGTAGCTCTGGCTACATAATTCATGCTCTCCAGAAATGTATACGGGGGTACATTTTCACAATGACACTGTGTGGCGAAATTTTGTAGTTTGTAATGTTTATTTATTTTTTGTAATGTTATATAACTCATTTGAATTTAAGTGCATGGTCTTTACATTCCTACAGATTATTATAATAAAATAATCAGATTATTATAAAAAATAATAATCAAATACACCACAATGAATGTGTTTAATAAATAGGTAAAATCAAGACATGAGTACCATAAAAAATACTACATTTATTAGAAATTTCAACCCAGGTTCATTATTGATATGTACCCCTGTATACATTTTTGGAGAGTGCCGAATACGTCCCAGGACGTATGTTTTTTGCAGTTATTGTTTTTGCGAATCCACCAAAGGCCGCTGTGTATGCTTTTTGAGATCTCTAATTTCTTTTGTAAGTGCCATTTTTGCCTACTCTTCTAGCAGAAATCCACCACAGGCCGCTGTTGACTGTCTGACTGACCAATCGATCACTCCCACCCACCCCCTTCCGTAAACCCAACCGATAGTGTTTTCAAAAGCAATCCAGAAAAAGAAAAGCCACCTGTTTTTTACCACGTTCTCACCCTGTTATTTACTTGTTTCTTTTATTTTTTGGCTTCTGTTGTTGTCTTACCCGTTTTCTGGAACCGATTTTCACCAGACTCAAACCCTGTCATCATGGTCAACTCTCAATGTCTCAAGTGGGCAAACTAGAAACTGCAGAAAAGCCATCCACACAGAGGCAAGTGGTCTGTGCGGAAAGAAACGGAAGGTATCGGTGGCATCATACAGTCCCATAGCATTCATGTAAAAAGCTAAATGCAGCCATACGTACTGTAGCTCTGGCTACATAATTCGTGCTCTCCAGAGATGTATACAGTGGTACGTTTTCACAATGGCAAAAGTTTGTAGTTTGTAATGTTTTTTTTTTTTTTTTGGCAATAACTCATTTGAAATTAAATGTATGATCTTTCTATTCCGAAAGATAATCGCTGACCACACTCCTATTTTTAAGAATTGAACTCTTTAATAAAACTGTTTACTTTAATAAATTGACTAAATTATCTTGCCCATATTCAATTCAATTCGCTGTATTTATAAATGCTTTGTGCTGTAATTAGAACACTTGATTTTTAAAGGACAATCAAATTTTCCATAAAGCACTGCTAAAAATAATCATGCAGATTGCGAGTAATTATATGCCATTATGTGTTAAATTTCTGGGCGGTGTTTGGAAGCTTCGCACGTGGATAATTATGGCTTGGTTTTGTTTGTTTTTTTGCGAGAGGGTCACCGTGCTCTTGGAGATTGTAAATGTGAAGCGTGCTTGATTCATCTGGTACAGTGCAGCTCTAATGATGTGAGTTTCGGGAAAGCGTTCGCCTCTTGTTAGCGCTCGTAAAGTCTCTCTGATGGAGTGGAGGCTGCGCTGAGCTCACTTGCCCTAAATAAGGTAAAAGCAGTGCAAGCCAGCAATTGGGTTTGTCCATATGTGACCCAAAAATGAGTTTTTGACCATGCAAGCGTGCATGTAAAGCCCCAAAATAACATTCAAGTGTTAATGGGGACCTATTATGACACTTTTACAAGATCTAAAATAAGTCTCTGATGTCCCTAGAGGATGTATGTAAAGTTTCAGCTCAAAATACCACACAAATAATGTTTTATAACTCTCTGAAACTGCCCATTTTAGGTTATGATCCTAATTGTGTTGTTTTGGTGACTGTTGCTTTAAATTCAAATGAGATTGTGCTCTTTTTAAAAGAGGGCGGAGCTACAAATGTCAGTGTGTCCACATAGAGGCAGCTTAAAAAACAAGACTATTGTCCTATGCCAGGGGTCAGCAACCCGCGGCTCTAGAGCCGCATGCGGCTCTTTAGCGCTGCCCCAGTGGCTCCCTTGAGCTTTTTCAAAAAATGTTTGAAAACGGAAAAAGATGGGGGAGGTAAATATATTTTTGTTTTAATATGGTTTCTATAGGAGGACAAACAATCTTAACGTTTTCCAATGCTGTAAAAGTGTGTAGAATATTTATTTTCAACATTTCTGTCAACGAAGATTTGCGTCATAGCCTGCGACACACGGAATAGGCAGGTAGCTGTTGTAAACTATCCGGCGGCTGTGTGATGCGCCATGGAGCGTAAGCTGTCTTGCCAAAGATGTACATCGGGGCACGCTCTCTCATTTTCCCTCCCTGAGAGAATTCAAAGAAGCCCATCCCGATCACTCACTCAACGGTGATTATTTACAAGGTGCGATCGTTGATATGCAAACTGCATTTGGGAGCAGATTTTGCGAGTGGCGAAAGGAAAAAACGAGACTGTCTTTCCTTGTCACACACCCCTGGAGATTGACCCTTCCTTGTTGAGCACATTCCCAGTAAGGGGCACGTTATGCACGTTCATTTTGATGTTGTTTTTTGGAATCCTCAAAATAAAAAACATCAAAAATCTGATTTCTTTACTGCATTTCTTTAATTTCATCAAAGCAAAACATGATGCATTAATATTGTAATGAAGTTAAACTTGAACATTAAACATAATTCATTAATATTGTAATGAAGTTAAACTCGAACATTAAACATAATGCATTAATATTGCAATTAAGGTAAACTTGAGACGGCATCGTACAACAGAGTAGTCACGTGGTGCGTCATTCTCTACAGGATGCACTGCAGGGAAAAAAAAAACATTTAATCATGAAGGCTTAGTATGTATTTGTAGCCAACTAAATCATTTTTATAGTAGGCTAATATAGCTAATATAAATACATACAGCACGTGTTGCCTTCATTATAAGGCTTATATAAGGCTTTTAATTTTTTGCGGCTCCAGACATATTTGTTTTTGTTTTTTTTTTGTCCAGTATGGCTCTTTCAACATTTTGGGTTGCCGACCCCTGTCCTATGCTAACAAGGGAGAGATCATCACTAATGGGCAGTGATTTCCCCTTCTGATGACACATACAAAGGGAGAATGTCAATCAAAGTGATTATAAAAACAGAATTAATACATTTTTACCATAAGAAGCTGCTTATATTCATATACTGTTGCACATAACTGTGTTTAAACTCCTTATAAAAGTGGCTTTTATTTTGCATAATAGGTTCCCTTTAACATTAAATAACATTCAAAATGATCTAATTCAGTCACATGACATGAAATGAAAATACGTTACTCTCAGACTCTGGGCGCACACAAATAACAAAAACAATACAAAAGCAATGTAAATGTACAATAAATACATTTAATAATGTTAGTACAGATGAAGAGGGGAAAATATTTTAAATATATATAAAAATGCAACAATACTAAACAAATAAGTGCACAGAGCATGAGGACCTTTATTTAGATCAAAACATGCTAATAATTAAATTCAATTTATTAATATATTCATATTTTTGTTCATGAAGTTAATATGTATATATTGATTATATAGTCAATATATTTTATATTGGTATTTTTTCTATGGAAAAATCTGAACAAACAGCTTATAGCTTGCTGAAAATGACTATACAGTTATTAAATTAATTAAAAAGTTGAATAAATGTATAGTATTCTTATACTGTTTTTGAACTGACTTCATTCAAGTTAAGCCAAACTTTGCTGGCTATAACTTTTGGCAGGTTATAGTAAAGACCTTAGTGTATGAGTTGTTTTGAATAATCCGACAGCTTAAATACGGTTATTACTAATATACAATTAATATACAGTGTCCTTACAGTATAAACTATTTTCCACTGTTTAATAATACTAAAATAATAACAAAAATATTAATTAATAAAAATATGTTTATCATTATTATTAATACAATTGTATTTTTATAATTTATTCCATTTTTGTGAATGTTTTGTAAATGCACTCAGCTTATATCAAGAAACAAACAAATACCCGAACCCGGTCGTCGCCGCGGGTGGCTCCTCCTCCTCCGAGCCTCCGCTCTGCCGACGTAACACTACGAGCTAAGTGAGAAAGCCCTCCACACGGAGGTGAGCCGTCACAGCCGGCGAGCGCGAAGGAGCGGCATCACACCGCCCCGTAGCGTTCGCTTGAAAAAACGGTATGCGGCCATACGTACCTCTGGCCACGTAAATTGCGGTCTCCAAAAACCTCCGTGGGGTTACGTTTTCAGAATGAGCTCGGGTTGGATAATGTTATAAACAGTAGAGTTGTATGAAAGCAATTGATGCATGTTCAAAAGCATTTGCAATTTGTTGGAAGGAATGAGAAACTGCTACTAGGATGTGCACAAATGACTAATTGCTTTGAGAAATGCATTAACGGTTGTGCAAATGTAAATAGTGTTGAGAAATGTAAAAAAAAGCACCAAAGCCACTGAGAAAAACTGTAAAAAGGAGACCAAGCCGAAGAAAAATGAATGAATAAATAATAATACTATAAATTTTTAGCATTTAATACATTTTTGCAAATATAGTATTTATGCAATTTTGTAATTAAATACAGATGTGCCATGGAATAATAAAAAAACTGCATTAGTTTGTGCAAAACTGTCCTGCTGTGCTTATCTAAAAACAATTAAATAAATTCATTTTTAAAATTACAAAATAAAAATTAAAACATTATTGCAAAAACAACAACAACAACAATAATAATAATAATAATAAAAACAATAATAATAATAATATAATAATAATAAAAACAACAATAATAATAATAATAATTTAAAAAATTTATAAAAACAATAATAATAATAATAATAATAAAAAAAATTATAAAAACAATAATAATAATAATAATAACAAAAACAATAATAATAATAATAATAATAAACAATAATAATAATAATAACAACAATAATAATAATAATATTAATAATAATAATAATAATAAAAATAATAATAATAATAATAATAATAATAATAATAATAATAATAATAATAATAATAATTAATCTTTTTGACGTTTGTGTGAGATCCAATTAATTTTTGGAGACACTATACAAATAACTCAAAACAAACGGATGCTCCATCTGAAGCCCTGTCCATGTCATATTTGCTTCATATTTCTATTTGTCCGTCTCTCAACCCTTTTTTAAGGACATTTTCCATTTATCTCTTGTCCTTGATTGGCATGTATCTCTTATCAGGACTCAAGGCTCCAGTAGAGGAAGAGAGTAAATTCAAGGCCTGGAGTTCACGAAGCACAGACTCTCATCTTTTAACACTTTCAGCTCAGCGGGCGCGAATTAACAAACCCGTCAGTCAGACAAAACTACTTGACCTGACTATTTTGGATAGTGCTTTTCACGTCAACAACTTCCCTATTGCTTCCATCAGAAAAGGTAGAGATTTCATGCAGAGGCAGAGTACTATAATGAGGAGCCGCTAACAGACCTTGTATTGCATAACAGGTTATTTTGTTCATTTGCAATACGCTGAACGGAGGTGGAAGTTGAATTGGAAGTGCTGCCTTTGCATTTAAGGAGCTGTTTCAATCGGTTTAGTCCCTTGTTTATCATAGGTCACCACAGCGGAATGAACCGCCAACTATTCTGGCATTTGTTTTACGCAGTGTATGCCCTTGCAGCAGCAACCCAGTATTGGGAAACACCCATACACACTCACACTCATACACTATAGCCAATTTAATTTATTCAATTCACCTATAGCGCATGTGTTTGGACTGTGGGGGAAACTGGAGTACCCATAGGAAACCCACGCCAACATGCAAACTCCACACAGAAATGCCAACTGGCCTAGCCGAGACTCATTTCAATAATTAATGCTTATTATTAATAATATTAATATTAACAGTTACAGTGTGAATTAGTACACAAATACACTTCACTGTATGCACTTAATACACAAACACACTTCACTGAACATCTACACATAGGCATCACCTATATATTATATAGCTGTGGGTTAAATATTCTTATAAATAATAACTTGAACTTGGGCGAGGCAGTGGCGCAGTAGGTAGTGCTGTCGCCTCACAGCAAGAAGGTCGCTGGTTCGAACCTC
Source organism: Danio rerio (assembly GCF_049306965.1). NCBI lineage: Eukaryota > Metazoa > Chordata > Actinopteri > Cypriniformes > Danionidae > Danio > Danio rerio. The sequence goes on along the minus strand of NC_133188.1, from coordinate 51,285,355 downwards.
GGCTCAGTTGGCGCTTCTGTGTGGAGTTTGCATGTTCTCCCTGCCTTCGCGTGTGTTTCCTCCGGGTGCTCCGGTTTCCCCTACAGTCCAAAAGACATGTGGTACAGGTGAATTGGGTAGGCTAAATTGTCCGTAGTGAATGAGTGTGTTTGAATGTGTGTGTGGATGTTTCCCAGAAATGGGTTGCGGCTAGAAGGGCATCCGCTGCGTAAAAACTTGCTGGATAAGTTGGCGGTTCATTCCGCTGTGGCGACCCTCCGCTGTGGCGACCCTGGATTAATAAAGGGACTAAGCCGACAAGAAAATGAATGAATGAACTTGAACTTGGCGACACAGTGGCTCAGTGGTAAGCACTGTCGCCTCACAGAAGGAAGGTCGCTGATTCGAGTCTCGTCTGGGCCAGTTGGCATTTCTGTGTAGAGTTTGCATGTTCTCCCCATGTCAGCCTGGGTTTCCTCTGGGTGCTCCGGTTTCCCCCACAGTCCAAACACATGCGCTATAGGTGAATTGAGTAAACTAAATTGGCCGTAGTGTATAAGTGTGTGTGTGTGTGTGAATGAGTGTATATGGGTGTTTCCCAGTACTGGGTTGCAGCTGGAAGGGCATCCGCTGTGTAAAACATACAATCATGAACTGTTAAAAGCCATTAGTTACTAGATAATAAGTTAAAGTTAGGTTAACTAATAAACTTAACTTTCTGACTTTGTCTGTAATGTAATAATATGCATCTTTTATAAAGCTGCTTTGAAACAATAATTATTGTGAAAATCGCCATACAAATAAACTTGAACTGTATTAATAATAATCATAAAAATAATTAATAATAAAAATGCATTAATTCATTCATTTTCTTTTCGGCTTAGTCCTTTTATTAATCTGGGGTCACCACAGTGGAATGAACCGCCAACTTATGCCCCTCCTTGCCCTACCCATCTATGGGAAACATCCACACACACTCATTCACTACAGACAATTCTAGCTTACTCAGTTCACCTGTACCATCTTTGGACTGTGGGGGAAAACCGCAGCACCCGGAGGGAAACCCCACGAACGCAGGGAGAACATGCAAACTCCACACAGAAACGCCAACTGAGCCGAGGTTCGAACCAGCTACCCAGCGACCTTCTTGCTGTGAGGTGACAGCACTACCTACTGCGCCACTGCGTCGCCACAAAAACTTTTTACAGTGCAGTATTAAATATTTAATCATGTGAAAACAGACAGAGTGGTTGTTTGTACATTTTGATGATATTCAATTGCAAATGTAGATAAGAAATTATTTAGAGTACTTTTGAGATAACTGTATGAGTCATATCATGTGTGTTTAGTCTACTGGTATATTTGAGATGTGTGTTTATGAGCCACAGATAAATCCTATTTACAGTCTCTGTGGTGTGTGTTATTGTATTCACGTGTTAGACTAGTAAAAATTGTACATTGAGATGAAAATCAGCAGTACTCACACATTTGTGCTCTGGAGAAGCTTTAATGGCTCTCTAGATCAGGGGTTCTCAACTGGTTTGGCCATGGGATCCAAATTTTTACATGGTCATCAAGCCGCGACCCAAATTTTTGGGAACTATAATACAGTTTTGGGAATTATACTTCATTTGTATTTATTTGTTAATATACACAAGTAGTGACAGATAAATCATAAGAAATTCACCAAGACTTACAAATAAACAACATTTTATTGCTGTCATTTAACAAAATGGATCAAATAATAGAAATATTACAGAGTAAAAATGTCAAATACTGTTAATAATAAACTGTTAATAAAACATGTTTTCTGGTTTCTAAAGGTTGTTTTATTTAGAAGCTGTCATGCTCAGAGCACCTCACTACATATGACACTAAGGTTTTAAGTCTTATTTGTCGTCAATATATATATATATATATATATATATATATATATATATATATATATATATATATATATATATATATATATATATATATATTAGGGATGTAACGGTATTGTAAATACCGTCATACCGCAATATTAATTTTTTTCGATATCACCGTAGTCGCATGACTCGGTAAAACTATAGGTCTTCTGAGAAAATTTGCTCAGGCGAATGAAGCGAACGGGAGGTACCGGAAACTACAATTCCCATCAGCCCAGGCTTGGCCATAATCCCTTGCGGTCTGTTGTCGCTACAGATCCAGTAATGCGGAAATGGAGTGTGCTGCTAGAAGCGGTGATGAAAAAGAGCTGGGTGTTGTCGCCGCGCGCGTACTGAATAGCGGTGTTGTCGCGCAAGTTCTTATCAGCTGTGTTGTCGCGCGAGTTCTTATCAGCTGTGTTGTCGCGCGAGTTCTTATCAGCTGTGTTGTCGCGCGCGTACTGAATAGCGGTGTTGTCGCGCGAGTTCTTATCAGCGGTGTTGTCGCGCGAGTTCTTATCAGCTGTGTTGTCGCGCGAGTTCTGATCAGCTGTGTTGTCGCGCGCGTACTGAATAACGGTGTTGTCGCGCGAGTTCTTATCAGCTGTGTTGTCGCGCGAGTTCTTATCAGCTGTGTTGTCGCGCGCGTACTGTAAAGCGGGGACGGAGGGTATGTTGCGCCGCGGGGGCCCTTTTGATCATTTTGGAAGGGAACTTTCTATCCAAGACTAAAAAGGGCATGTGCACTGCACAGGTTGAGCCCTGTGTGTGCACGTGCCTGCAAGTTGGGGAATACGACTAATAATCAGTCATGGGGACTGCAGAAACACAGCACACTGTTCAGATTGATGCAGACATGAGACCTCTATCTCACTCATGGTTTGTCCTCTCAAGTGGGGGAAAGACAATGCACAACGTTACCCACTGCTGTCAACCTGGGCCAAGTCATATCTCTCTGTCCCAGAAACCTCAGTCCCAAATGAGAGGGTTTTTTTCTGTTGCAGGGGACATTGTAAATACCCAGAGATACCAGCTTTTACCAGATTATATTTATATGATAATTTTCCTTTAAACCCATCTCTATCTAAGTGAGTGAGTGATTAAATGTTGAATGTGATGAGTTTTCAACAATACTAAATTGAAACTTAATTTTTTTACATGGTTTAATATTTTTTTGTTATTAAAATTGAAGTTCCTGTTTCAAAGCTTACAGATAGATGACTAATTTGTATGTCATTGACACTTTTGGCACTTTTTTGGAGTATTTTCATAAGTTTTGTTTTTTCCTGTAAATGATTCAATAAATACCGTACCGTGACATTCATACCGAGGTATTACCGTACCGTGAAATTCTGATACCGTTACATCCCTAATATACATATATCCATACTTTACATGTTCGGGGTCATACTTGGGCTTCGACATATTTGTTGCTATAATTAAATGAAATTTCAGATGTCAAACAGTAGGGTTGTCACGCCCGCATTTCAAAATAAAAGTCTAGTATAAGCAAAATAAGTAAAAAATTTAACTTTTGTTGTTTTTTTTTACCACACACTCCGCGACCCACTGAAAATGTTCCCGCGACCCAAAAGTGGACCCACCAGTTGAAAAACACTGCTCTAGATCACACTTTAAACTATCATACCTCCCTTTATTTGCCCGTGTTTCATATTTAACATTCTGTACTATAATAAGCATTATTATGAGATAATTGAGCTGACTCAAAACTCCAGAGATTTGGGTGTGTGTGGTTTATGAGATCATGTACATGAAAGTCAAGAAGCTTCATTAGTATCACTGTGAATCACTGCCCACAAATCATTCATTTCACAAAGTCTCTCTAATGGCCGTAAACACGTACAGTATGAATATTAATAGTATTAATTAATCAATACAACTGAAAAGCCACCACCGTTGGCAAACGAAGTGAAATTAAAAGGGATGTTTGACACGTTAAATATCACAGTTTTAGTGAAACATTAATATTAAACACTAATAAAACAGCTCAAATGCAATTTAAAGTAAAGAAATTATTAAATATTTGGGCTATAAAACAATTTCTGGTATATTCACAAGCCAAAACAATGACTTAATATCTACTACTGTATGTTTATGAAACATTATAACAGCTCATAATGAAACTCTACATCTATTTACTATAGTAAAACATGACTTTAATTTGTATATCGATGAGTAAATAAGGAAATATCACTGAATTCCCATCTTTGGCCAACCAACATGAAAATAAATCCAGTGTGTGTGAATACCAACATGATTAAACCCTGTATTCCTTCATTTTTCTTTGACTTAGTCATATTATTAGTCAGGGATTGCCACAGCGGAATGAACTGCCAACTTATCCATCATGCGTTTTACACAGCGGATGCCTTTCCAGCAGCAAACCATTACTGGGAAACATCCACACTACATACACTACAGTCAATTTACTCAATTCACCTATAGCACATGTGTTTGGACGGTGGGGGAAACCAGAGCACCCAGTGGAAACCCTCGCCAACATGAACATGCAAACTGCAATTGGTGGTAATTATATGAGAGGGTGCTCGCTGCAGAGCCATTTGAGGAGAGGTGAGCTCCAGAGAGGGGGAGCATGAGCTGTCGCTCCTCCTCCTGTAAGCTGTTTTAATGCGTACACCAACCCCACCCCTAACCCTACCCCCAGTGACATCACTCGTAGAAGAAGTGCAAAAAAGGTGGAGCTCAAGCTTAAGCTCCCCCTCTCTGGAGATCACCTCTCCTCAAATGGCTCTGCAGCGAGCACCACTTGAATTATATAGTTACAGAATGCTACAGAATACTGTAGTATTAACTATAGTGAACTGATGAACGAATAAATACTGTAGTATACTTTAGATTTTACTACAGTAAAGATGGTGTATTGTTGTATAATATACCCTACAGTTGCAGAACACTACAGCATTGTGTCATTTGTTTACATTTCTATAGGTGTTGTTTTACCACAGTAACTATAGAATTACCACTGCAGATTAATTCAAGTACTTTACTATAGTACGTCTCAAAAGCAATGTAATATTTACTATTAATTACATTAAATTTCAATATATAGGTTTGTATTCATCAGACTGTTGTATGCTTCACATTTCAGCATCATTGTTTAATAAAGAGTTTGTCAGATGAAATATGAAAGCATCATGTTTGTTTACATTTTATACAATTTATCAGCCAAAACAACTCATATGTATATGCCTGCATTAGATAATAAACTATAGGGATATTCACAGCATCTATCTAACTACCCACTCTACCTCAAAATGACTGCTGTATAGTAATTTATAGTAAATACCATAGTAGTTTAGAGCCATGCTATGGTAAAGTGTATTATAGTATGGTAAAGTGCATAATACTGTATATATTATTTACAACTCATTGTTATTGAATGCTACAGAATACTGTATTACTAACTATAGTGAACTGATGAACGAATAAATACTGTAGTGTACTTTAGATTTTACTACAGTAAAGATGGTGTATTGTTGTATAATATACCCTACAGTTGCAGAACACTACAGCATTGTGTCATTTGTTTACATTTCTAAAGGTGTTGTTTTACCACAGCAGATTAATTCAAGTACTTTACTGTAGTACGTTTCAAAAGCAATGTAATATTTGCTATTAATTACATTAAATTTCAATATATAGGTTTGTATTCATCAGACTGTTGTATGCTTCACATTTCAGCATCATTGTTTAATAAAGAGTTTGTCAGATGAAATATGAAAGCATCATGTTTGTTTACATTTTATACAATTTATCAGCCAAAACAACTCATATGTATATGCCTGCATTAGATAGTAAACTATAGTGATATTCATTGTTAATGAAGGCTACAGAATACTGTATTACTAACTATAGTGAACGAATCAATACTGTAGTGTACTTTAGATTTTACTACAGTAAAGATGGTGTATTGTTGTATAATATACCCTATAGTTGTAGAAAACTACGGTATTGTGTCATTTGTTTCCGTTTTTATAGTTGTTGTTTCATCACAGTAACTTTATAATTACCACGCTTGGAGCGCTTCAGGCTCCCCCGGACAAAAACCAGCAGACTGAGGAACAGCTTTTCCCCCAGAGCTGTCTCCCTTTTGAACTCTGCCCCTCACTGTCTCTTTTGCCCTACTTATACACCCCCCAGTCTCCTTATAACTTATACTTAGGGCCAGACTGAATCTGCGGTCGTTTCTGCTGAGAATTTAGGTAAAAATCTGAAAATAATATTACAAAATGCATTGTACATAAATTAAATGAACATTTTCACATTAGTCAATAATATTACTGAAATCAATAAAAAAAAAAAAAGAAAAAATATAGATTTACACACATTTACTCAATAAACATCGAGTTAACGATGGGCTTAAAATCTGCGGACAATCTGCAAAAAACGTGCAGAATTCTGCGCGCGCAGATTCCGGGTGGGCCTGCTTATACTCCTCATAAACACTGCACTATTTAACATTTGCACATTGAAAAATTGCACATGTTCTTTGCACTACATTGCACTGATTCATTTATTTGTACTGTACACACTCACTGCACATGTACATTTGTAATTATGTTCATATCTATCTGCATATTTCTGATTATTAATAGCAACTTGTACATATATTACATGTATATATTATAATATATTTAATTTAAATCTGTGTTCAAAGTAAATACAACCTGTACATAATGTTCATAGTACATCCATCTGTAAATATCACCATATGCACTTTATAACTTATAGCTATGCACTTGCTGTTGTTGCACTCCTGGTTAGACCTGAACTGCATTTCAATGCCTTGTATATGTGTAATGTCAATAAAGTTGAATCTAATCTAATCTAATCTAAACGTACAGTATAATACACTACCATAGCATGGGTCAAAGCTACTGTATATATATTATAAATTAGTATTGTACATTTTCAAGTGTGCAGTTAGATAGATGCTGTGAATATGACCTTATATCGAATGTAAACATTCATTCATTCATTTTCTTGTCGGCTTAGTCCCTTTATTAATCCGGGGTCACCACAGCAGAATGAACCACCAACTTATCCACCAGATGTTTTACGCAGCGGATACCTCTCCAGCCACAACCCATCACTGGGAAATAACGTAAACATATAAATATGAATTATTTTAGCTGATAAATTGTATAAAATGAAAACAAATATGATCTAAATATGATGTTTTCATATTTCATGTGACACATTCTTCAATAACTCACACTGAAATGTGATGAAGAAATAAAATACAATATATTGTAACTTCAACAATATATTGTAAATTTAATTTATAGTATTACTATATTGCTTTTGAAACATACTAAGTAGTTGAATTAATCTGTTGTGGTAATTGTATAGTATACTGTGGTAAAACAACAACTATAGATATGTAAACAAATGAGTCACTACTGTAGTTTTATAGAGTACATTATAATACACCACACTTTACTGTAGTAAAAATAAAGTATACAGCAGTATTTATTAGTTGATTACAGTATTCTGTAGCAATTTATTAACAAAATGCAGTAATAATATAGTCCAAAAACATATTTTCACTATAAATTACTTAAGCATTTTTTCATGAGTTTAATTAGAAGTGAAATAAGGTGATGTGAATATCTTAATATGTTATGCAAAACCACATACATTAATCTAGAATTAAAATCCAGCGGTCTGTATGTGAAAGTAAATATATCATGTTGATACTTAAAAGGATGGTTCACCCAAAAATGAAAGTGTACTCACTATTTAGCAGGTAAAACAAATACTGTGGAGTCAATAATTACAGCTTTCAGCTTTCCTCAAAAGATATTGCGCATTCAACAGAACAAATAAAGTCATACAGACTTGTAACAAATAAAGAGTGATTAAATGAGTTTCCAAATTTAGATGAACTATCACTTTATATATGTGACAAACCTCTCTACATTTAC